>NW_015557091.1:4076347-4091625 GCF_001515605.1 Sinocyclocheilus anshuiensis | reverse complement strand
GAGACAGATAGATAGATAGATAGATAGATAGATAGACAGACAGACAGATAGATAGAGTGAGTTTCAGAGTCTGCAGTGGCCTCGTTCTTATTGGATGCAGTGAGTGGTAAAAGTGAAGTGGCTTCCTCTGATCCATTAGAGCGTCTTTCCCTCATCAGCGAGACAAAGAGGCTGTCAGAGCACTGGAGTGACTCTGATCTCCCACCCACGACACACAAACAACCCACAATGCTCTCCTGATCTCACTGGGCTGTCAATCTCACTGGGGAGCACATTTCAATGGTACTTTGAGTTGATTATTAAAATTTTTTGCAGTAGACATTCAGATCAATACATATATACACCATGTTCTATTCATTAATTTATATGTGCCTTATTTTAATTGCTTTCAGGCTGAAAGTTACCTGAGATTCTAAACAGACCAATTAAGTACCTTTTGTTTATGTTTCTGAGTTGTTATATGTTTGCGATGCAGCTGTTGTGCTTCCTGAAAAAGACTCAGCAGCATATGAATCGCATTGTACACGCGTGAACCACTGAGTCACAATGGCATGTGAACATTTAAAGTTTGACAAATATTCCTTATACTGTTTAAGATGTTTATGACCCTACAAAACTCCAGCTGTCAACTGTAGCTGTTTTTGATACAGGTAGGCTATTGTTGCCATGGCAGCCAAAAAACCTGCAGTGAGAGCAGAACAAGCCTTTCATTTCTATGTTTTTAACAGAACTAACTGGAGTTTGAGTAAAATGTGAATGGTGCTGCCTCTGAAAAACTCGCCGCGTGGTTGCTGTTGATGGGGGCCAGGTATGACTGGGAGTTGATTCCAAAAATAATTGATTCGTCGCTATCTGAATCAATTGATTTGCGATATGCGATCCAAACAGTGAATCATTTTGCGACTCGGTTTAAGCATAAACATCTTAAAGACGTCTAATAAAAGTCTATTTGACATCTGATAGGAAACGTCCTATATAGACCTATATAGACCCACAAATAATAGGCTATGTCTTGCGGATGTAAATGCAGACGTCAAATAGATGTCTCCGTGATGTCAATGTGCGTCCTTGTAATTTACTTAAACCATTAATATCAATGTAGGCTATGGGTGAATAAATGCTTCAACCTGTAGCTTCTTCACAGGAAATGACTAAAACAATCTCCCACCTGTGCTGGATTTACTGACTTGGCTTTGCTGGTGTAATGTAATGGCTGGATCAAAGGTTTGTAGAGGGAAGTGAATCTCTGGCAAGGGTTCTGTAACATTCTCCAGCCTGATATGAGCATTCCTCCTGTGTGAAATCATTTGGCCAGCTATCAGATCTTGTCTATTCTTGATTAGAGAGTAAGAGGCCTGCCCATGACACTTTTAAACTGTTTAAACACATTTGTTTATTCAGTATTAATATCTAAACATCTTTAAATCCACATGTTCTTTCAGCTGTGTTTTGTTTAAGCAGTTTAAAAATGTCACAGACTATTGCATTATCATGCATTATATATTTTTTATTCAGGATTAAAAAGTGGGCTTTGCATTAAATTGCCCCCCCCCCAAAAAAAAGCTTCAAGGTAAGGTTATAATTCTCAGTAGAATATAGAAAACTAAAAAAAAAAAATTTGTCTTATGTTTACAATAATTGTTTTTAGTATCATCAATTAAAATCTAATATAAATATTTATATTTGGGGAGGCAGGGGGGTTGTTACAATCCTAGTGAATTTCTTATTTATGAATTGAAATATTCTCTTATACAGACAGGGCTGATATCCTGCTGTGTATCTGTAGTGAGCACCATCCACCAGCAGATGACAGGAAAACTCAACTGATCTTCTGCACCCATCGGATTGTGAGGAACAGAACTAAAATGCCAATGCAGAAAATAGACATAATGATGTACTAATTTATGAATGTATTTCATGAACTGCCTGTACATTTGTATATGTTTCATTTAGAAACCACATTATTTTGCTGTCTGCTTGAATCCATCATTCGTCATACTTCTAATTTTCTACTTTTTTCAATTCTTTTCCTTTCCATGGCAGATCTAGCACCCATGCATCTGTTCACCCATGCAGTAGCAACAGTACAACCTCATGTTCCATCTAAAGTGGTCAGGACTCTCCTGACTGTCCCCTAATCAGACACACAACAAGATGAAAAATAGACGGCATAATAAAGAAGGTGAGAGAAAAAAGGAAAAGCATGAGGCCAGTGCAAGAGGTCAAGTTTTGGGTGGTTGGCATGTCCCGTTAGCCCCTGCTGGTAGATGTTGTAACTACATGCACTGCAGATAAAAAAAAGAAAGTTTAAAGGGGTGATATGACGTTGCTAAAAAAGAACATTATTTTGTGTATTTGGTGTAATTAAATGTGCTTATGCGGTTTAAGGTTAAAAAAAACACATTATTTTCCCCATACTGTACATTATTGTTTCTCCTCTATGCCCCACCTTTCTGAAATCATAGATTTTTACAAAGATAGATTTTTTCATCGTTCTAAAAAGCAAGGTGTTGTTTTTACGCGTTGCGTTGCATCACGCCGCGCCGCGTAAACATAAAACCAGGCCCAAAAAAAACAGTAACCTCCGTGTATCTACCCTCCGTTTTTGTTTCCGTGTTTTTTCCCTCAGTGTTTTGTTTCCGTTGTGTTCTATAGATCCCCTCCTTCGCCCCGAATTCCTCCTCCTACTGCTGGAGCAGGAGCAGAGCGCCATCATCCGAAGATGGTCCTCGAGTGGAATTCGCTGCCTTCGTGGAGCGAGAAATGGATCTCCGTCCCCCGCCTGTTCCCAGGAGAATCTTACCAGTTCCACTCCCGACCCAGTGCCCAGCCCACCATCTCCCCGATGCGCGGAGCGCATGCCCGAGCCCACCGCTGACGGAGAGCCGGAGCCCGCCGCGACCGACGAGCCATCGCCGCACGGAGCGACAGAGCTGCACCCCCTGCACCGCGACTGAGGGTGAGCTGAGTATGGCGCGGCATATGTGCCAAAACGAAGAGGAGATGGCTCCAGCCCCCGAATCCAGTTCAGAGCGCCCTCCAGTGCCCGCTCCTAGAAAGCGCCCTCCAGTGCCTGCTCCTAGAAAGCGAAAGGTGACCCGTCGGGTCCACCATGGCTCCTAGCTCCCTCCTCTCCGCCGTGACCCGGCAGTCCACTAGCTCCGCCGGGCTTCCTCATCCCTCCGGCTCCGCCTCCGTCCCTCCGGCTCCGTCAGGCTCCTTCATCCCCTCGGCTCCTCCTCAGTCCTCAGTCGCTCCGGCTCCACCGCGGCCTCCCGGATCCACATCTTCGCGTCGGTCGCCGGTGCTCCGCCTTCCGCCTAGGACCTCCGGATCCTCCCCGTCGCATCAGTCCACTGGCTCCGCCGGGCTCCCTCGTCCCTCCAGCTCCGCCTTGGTCTGTCATCGACCATCTGTCACCTCGGGACTCCACTCCTCCGGCTTCGCCTCGTCTCTTCATCCCTCCGGCTCTGTCAGGCTCCTCCATTCCTTCGGCTCCCCCTGGGTCCTCTGTCGCTCCGGCTCCACCGCAGCCTTCTGGATCCCCGCCACCATCTGCTCCGCCTTGACCCTCCGGATCCTACCCGTCGCCCTGGCTCATCGGCTCTCCGTCTCCACCTCTGGCTCCTCCACCACCTGCTCTGCCGCCGTTGGTCGGCCCCCTGGAGTCAGCGGCCATTCCTCCTCCATGGCTCCTCCCTCCGTCGGCCGACATTATAGCTGTGGCCTGGGTCCAGCTGGGCTCCTCCTGCTCCAAGCCCATCCTGTCTCCTCCCTGGACTCTGTCTGCTGGCCCCCTCCCGGGTTTCCGTCCTCCTCCGGAACCTCCTCCTTAGTTCCTCCTGTGTTCCCCTGATTGCCCTGTGTTTATTAGCCCCAGTCTGTGTAGTCTTCCTTTGTCAGTTCTACTTGTTGGGTGTTGTGAAATTCCCCTGTCATTCCCAGTATTAAAGACTGTTTATGTACTCCACATCTCCTTGTTCCTCGTTCCGCGCTCCTCCTAGCACAGATCGTGACAATAATACTATTGTATTTTAAAATAAAAAGGGAGTATTAAATACAAATACAACTATTTCATAGTAAAGTTAAAAATGAAATGCTAATATTTACTTATTTTTTTTTAAGATGAATTTTCATCATTTTCAAGTGAATGAAATGTCACAGTTTTGCATTGTGCTTTGAAAACGGCAACTTGTAGCCTAGATTTATGCTGTCAGTTTGAATAGAAATCTTATACGGTATTACAGTTTGTCGATATAAAATGGTAATTGTGCATTAACAGCTGTCAACCATGTCGGTACGCAAATGCGCTGTCAGAACTTATTTACACAGCGCATTTTTTATTTTGGTCGCGCATGCGGACCTGCATAATGTGCACCCCTGTTCATAAATCATTTTAATATGTGTTCTAATGTTCTAATATGTTCTAAAATGTTGTGCTGATAAATATGTTTTGGAAACTAAGATACGTTTTTCAGGATCTTTTGTAACATATGTTTTACTGTGATTTTGATTAATTCAATTTAATTTAATTTTCTGAAAAAGAAAAAAAAAATTCTTAAAATCTTACTGACATTTACTTTTAAATTGTATGGTTTACCTTTTTTCTTTTCTTTTTGAGACTATCTAGATCTAGTCACTAATGAAGGTTGTGGGACTATGCTGCCTTATTTTTTCATGTTATTTTTATGAAAAAAAAAACCATATATATATATATATATATATATATATAATACTGTAATATCACAACATTATAATGTACTGTATAAAATGAATATTTAATTGAGCATTGATATTGTGCATCCCTAGAAGAAATAAAATTCAAAACAGCTGAGGGGATGTTTATATGATACCATTTTCATCTAAAAACAGAAAACTATGCGTTTAAAAACAGCATTTTGGGGGCCTAAAAATGCAAATTTTTTAAAACGGGTTTCAAAGTTTGAGTTTTTGAAAATTATATCATTAATTGTCTCTGTGTAAATTATGAAAACGTGAATTTGGGAAAACAGTGACGTCATGTGCATTACGTGTTTGGTCTATAAGTGTGTGCAAGTTTCTTTACAAAGCGAGATCGCCAACTACTGGCCTGGCATGCATAATACAGCGGGTTAGTCGTTTGTGTGGATCCATGTGACCTGGGATTGTTTTGACAAAGTTAAAATGCAACAATAATCAAAACACAAAACATTTCAAAAACACAAAGGAGAAACTTTTTGTAGTACATCGTTGTCATGTAAACTTACACTGAGTCTGAAGTTATTGACATACAGTAAGAGTAAATGGTTTAATATGGATAGAAGTCATAATTTGGTCTTGGAAGAAATTGATGTGAAATTTTGTGAGCCCAGTTTGTGATATTGTTGAGGTATCCTAAGGAGACACATGTGAGATTACTGGAGTCTCTCTTTAGTTTGTGCAGCACAGATTTAGGCTTGTGGCTAGTTAAATGAGCGATCATCAGACACCTTCGTCATTGTAAACATTCCTCTTCCATTATACAAGTCCATGTCTCTTCGGATGTCAATTTGTGTTTTAGTCACCCAACACCCACAGATATGAGGCTGAGCAAATGCATCTGTTTCTAACTATTTGATTGTAGGCTGCTAACAAACAGCTTTACCTCCCATGAGAATCACACCTAAAACCTTCAGTGTCTGCTTTGAAAGCAAATCTATCCATACATGAGCAGAGAGAGATAGACAGCTTTTGTGGAGTTTATTAAAACAAATCAAAAAATTTTCACATACATTTGCATATTTTTCCTTAATTGCATAATTAATTAAATTCAGAGTCAGTTCAAGGTTGCATAAAATCAGCAACAGTGTAGGAACAGGAATAATCAAGAAACAACCGAATACAAATCCAGGTCAGGAGTTACTAATGTTTCTGATGTTTAAACCTTTGCTAAAACAGAAAGAACAAGAAAAGATCTGATCGATTTGGATATTTAACATGTTCTAATCATAGATCTCTGCACCAGAAATAAACTTGCAAAAACACTTGTTCTTAAGTTGTAATGGTCCAGTGTTGGATTTTATTGCAGTGCATTTCAATGCTATTTGCACTGTTGTTAAATAGATATGTATTATCCAATCTTCCTCAAGCACTTACATGCTGTTTTATGTATTCCTTTCAGGATCCAGAAATAATGAAGACTCTTTTGGAAGTCCACTGTCATGACAACAATCAAGTTACTGTTTGAAGCAGTGAAGGTAAAGCCGGCAAAATATCACTCACAGAAATAATTAACATTTCATATCTCATCATACGTGACCCAGTTTGTGGGCTGCAGTAAGTTTTGTCTAAAACAACAGTACATCTGAACAAGATCCTTTCCTGGCTGTATAAGCTTATTTTATATGACAGCAGTGTCCTTTTGAGAAACATTTCATTATTGTTTAATGTAGATCAGAATGGACAGTATTTTCTTCCACAATGCTTACCAGTTCTGCAGTAAAAATGTTTATTATTGAATTATTGTTTCATTTCACTAAATATTTCAAATTCAACATGAAATCAAAATCATTCCTATTTATGTAATGAATAACCATTCTTGGTCTTACTGTGCATGATTCATTAAAAAAGAAAAATGGGTTGGGAATGTCATTTTATGTAGACTTAAATTACACAATCATTTAAATATCAGGCTCTTGAATTTTCCAAATATACTTGACTTTGAATTTCCAGTAATGGAACGCATTCCATTGGCTTGCATTACAAAAACAAACAGTTTGCATTACAAAAAAAAAACAAACAAACAAAAAAAAGTTTGAAAACCCTGTCGCCTCCTCCTCTGCATTAAGCCAGTGAGCTTTTTATTAATAAAACGCCAGCTTGCCTGTGGCGCATCAGGGGCTGTTCATGAAAAATTCAGAGGTGTTTAGGATGACATGATCCACAGCAAAAATCTCATGAATCTGCCAGCAGCCCTTGGTTAAAGTTTGAAAAACCAGTCACAGTGTTTTCATCAGTATGCTGAAATATGAGAATTAATATACAATTATCAATTACAAAAAAATACAGGCACATAAATTATATATTAGTAAAATAACAATTTAATATTATTGTATTTAAAATTATTGTGTTGTATACAATTATTTAGTTTTATGATGTTAGCATTAATATTGGGTGATCAGTTTCATCTGATCAAATTATACAAACATATTTGATAATATGTACATATTTGATTATATATATATAATTTCTATATTAATTTTTATCTAAGATTTACAAAAAATATTTTATGAAAAGAATATCAGATTTTCCATCACAAGATGTTTTTAATGTCTTATGTTATGAATTCTAAACATGCCACAAGTGTTGTCAGTTCAGTCCATTGTAAAGAACTGTGATATCAATAAGAGATCCAGAGGTGTTTTCAATGTCAATGTCTGTCTGTCTACACCACTATATTTATGGAGCAGCTGTCTGGACTCTAGACAGTTGAATTGTAGTGAAGGCCATTTGAAGAGCTGGCTCTCTATAAAATGAATGGGAAAAGTTCCCTTACCTCTCTAAAGCTGAATTTGTTTGTTGTGTAGCTCAGCTGAATGTGTTGAAAGGCTGTACTTCCCTGAGGATGGAAATGAAAAGATATCTTCACTATCATGCATACTAACTATAGTCCATCAGCTAGAGTGTGAATTGCACACGGTCTTTAGAGATGAAGAAACTGCAAATGAAAGTTACTTGAAGCCTTTGTACCTCTATTCAAGGTTTTTGTTTTCTTTGCACAAGAGACACCTACAAGTCACTGCGCAGTGTCTCTGTAGAGTGCACCAGGCCCAGAATTTGAGACAACATCACTGACTTTCAGTTTGAGATCATTGTGCTGTATGTCCCAATTGTAAGTCGCTTTGGATAAAAGCGTCTGCAAAATGACTAAATGTAAATGTAAATGTATGTTACATTTGCTACACCCTTTTGTCTTGTTACCATAGCAACACTGGCAGTTAAAGCTGCGACTTTAGGTGTTTTTGGTCTGTTTCTCAAAAACAAAAAAACAAATCTGTTACAATTTTAAATGAATTATGGCGATTTTTTTTGCGTAACTTGTCAGTGAACTACGGCTATGTGTAGTAAATTCTGCTCCATCTGAAAGCACGTGACGATGATTTCCTGTTGATTACAGAACCGGCTTTTTTAACAAAATGCGCATGACAATCGCATTTGATTAATCGTGCAGCCCTAATATCAACACATTTAGCTGGTCGAACTATTGTGAGTGATTAGTGAATAAAACAGTAATTACATTTTTGTCCTGAAACAGCATGCAAAAGTGAAACAATTATTCAGTTAATTCAACCCATGTTTTATATTTGTACGATACAATCAAAATTCCTATGCTTAAAAAAAAAAAAAAAAAAACTGTCAAAAAATGTTTCATGCACTTTTGAGGAAAAATTACTAGATTTACCAAATTAGGTTAGTACAGTATGATCAAATCAAATATCTGTCTTTTTTTTTTATATTTATTTAAAGATATTTGCATCGCTCTTAATAATAGGTAACCTAGAATCTGTATATTATATTTAATAAATATATCAATATTTTAAGCTATTTGTGGGGGAAAAAATTATTTGTTAATTTAGGGCAAATTGAAATTCTGAAGAGGTATACATACATTTTCTGCTAATTTCTTCTGTGTTTTCTGTACATTTTTTTTTTTGCAAAGACTGTATCACCTATTTACCAAATTAGGTTAGTACAGTATGATCAAATCAAATATCTGTCTATTTTTTTTAAATATTTATTTAAAGATATTTGCATCGCTCTTAATAATAGGTAACCTAGAATCTGTATATTATATTTAATAAATATATCAATATTTTAAGCTATTATTTGTGGGGGAAAAAATTATTTGTTAATTTAGGGCAAATTGAAATTCTGAAGAGGTATACATACATTTTCTGCTAATTTCTTCTGTGTTTTCTGTACTTTTTTTTTTTGCAAAGACTGTATCACCTTTATTGGGATGAGTGGACCAGACTTTATGCCACTTTTAATGGTCATATTTACCTTTGTAAAGAGAAATTCGGCAGGCAAAACAGGAAATTTATGCAATCTGGAAGTTTGGTATGTGGATTTCGCAATGGATACAAGTTTGTTAAACTTTGAACATGCAATGGGCCGTTTTGGAGCTGCTTAGTTTGGAATAGTGATCTCTGACTATCGCTACACCATTGATAATGTGCAGTGGACTTTTGCCTGCAGCGAAAGTTTCACTAATGTTACATGCGCTTAAAGAATAGCTTTCTGTCAGTTAGGCCTTAAATCTGAATGTTGCTGGACAGTTGCAGTGTTCCATTAGTAAACGCTGTTGGACACAGACTGCAGTAAATATTTGAAGCATCTTTAATGCTGCAATCAATTGCATTCTACATTCTGTACTGATCCATACATACCCCCCAAGTAATTTATCACCCAAAGTGTGAAGATACCATGTGTACCCTGCAAACAAGCCTGCACTGGCCCTTTACGGGCCCACTTAGGGCTAGCCTTAGGGCCCCCTGCACGGGCAGCCCTCACTTAGCCCCCGGCAAGCACTCACTATGCCCACACAGGGCCTGCACTATTAATCTACAATTTCTGTACATTTTTTTTTTTTGCAAAGACTGTATCACCTTTATTGGGATGAGTGGACCAGACTTTATGCCACTTTTAATGGTCACATTTACCTTTGTAAAGAGAAATTCAGCAGGCAAAACAGGAAATTTATGCAATCTGGAATTTTGGCATGTGGATTTCGCAATGGATACAAGTTTGTTAAACTTTGAACAACAGGATGCACCCCTGATCTATAACAATACTCACTTTAAATACTTTTCAGCTACTATAACTTAAGTCTTTGGGAAAATCAGTTATTATACATTTGAAATGGATGCAGTCACCACATAACTAATGTCTGTATTGTCAAAAATGTACAGTAGTCAAAGGGATTTCAAATCAATTTATTAAATACAAAACATTCAGTTCAGGTTAATACAGCTATATATAGCCAAAAATGTAAATACACAAAAAGGACAACAAAAAAAAAAAAGCAAACAAAGCAATGTAAGACTAGGATTTCGTCATGTGAATGTTGATGTGTGCGAAAGTCTTATCTGTAGTACATCAATGTCCAAACACTGTCCGTAGCTGAAGTTGACTAATGGCAAATTAATAATGCAACCTCTCGTAATGAAAACACATCAAAGCTCTCAAACGCTAGACTCTTCCTAACCAAAAACAGTCAAAAGAAGTCCAGACTATGGTCCCACGTCGAAAAGAACTTGAGAGTTAGTAGACATGTAGTTGCAAATTAATGAGAATTAGTTGACATGTAGTTACAAAGTTACTTATAGTTAGTAGAATGTCTAAAGTGGACTATCGAAATAAAGTGTAACCAAGTTTTTCTGTGTGATCCAGAGCTTCCATTGTTGAGTTTATATAGTTTTATTTTCATTTGGTTTACTTTATCTTTATCTAGGTATCAGCCCATAAGAGATGAGTTGTATCTGGCAGCGCTCGCATTCAATTTAGGTCAATTCACTGACCTACTTTATACTGTACGATGATAATTACACATGGCAGTCTTAACGAGACCAGCATTTCCTGATCATGAAGGGAGCTTGTGTGTGTGTTTGTGTGGCGTCGCGCATTCTTGATCTGGTGTGAAATTAATGTTTCTTTTAAAACATCCTCATTAAATGTATAGCCATGGATAAATCGCTGCATGCCAGCTTTGGTTTGCTTAATGCAGGAGACGTAGGATGGTGTAGAGCAGGGGTAGGCGAGTTCGGTCCTAGAGAGCCGCAGTCCTGCAGAGTTCAGCTCCAACCCTAATCAAACACACCTGAAAAAGCTAATCAATGTCTTCAGGATTATGAAGGCTATAGGCAGGTGAGTTTTTTTTTAGGGTTGGAGCTGAACTCTGCAGGACTGTGGCTCTCTAGGACCGAACTTGCCTACCCCTGGTGTAGAGGAAAGGATGTGAGTTATCTAACCGTGCTAATTTTCGAGGATGGACGAAAGACCACAGGCAATGATTTAAACTTGTTACGCCTGAATTTGTATTCGACCCAGTCTGTCATATTCGTGTATGGCTGTTGACTGTTCTCACCTGACAGAGAAATCATTCTCACACCATAATATTTATACATTTTTATGACAGTAGTGATGAAGAAACATGAGGCACTTTCCAGGAATAGCATCCCATTCCAATTTTGCCATTTAAGTCCTAGTTCAGTAGTCCAGTAGTTGACAGTATCCAATAATTAAATATGTCATAGTGTTATAATTTTGGGATAATCTGATGAATTGCAAAAATAATTTAAAAAAATGTACATTTTTATTTAAATTTTTTTATTGAATGACTTTTTATTTGATTTACTTTAAACAAAAAAAAAATATTGTATTTTTGTTTAGTCAATATTATTTAAAAAAAATTATTAAAATCAGATTCGTATTCGGACATTATATTGCATTCAATAATAAAGGCATAGCTCAAGTAAAATAAATAGAAAACAGAACATTTGTAATAGTTAATTTGACATTTTTAAAAGAGTTTTTGTGCCTTATTTGTGGAAAGTGCCATTATAAATGTGCAGCCAATTCATTATTGAAGAGACTCAGCAGTTTTAAATGACAAATGTTTATTCAAACACTGATACAGCACAGTTTTTCTTCATCTACCCTGTTTACTGGAGTAAAACAGAACCATGTAACGATAGAAATAAACTGTTTGTATTCTCAAAGGTGACATACATTAACAAAGTTTGACATTATTTTTCTGTCTGGTCGCTGCAACATTAACACGTAACATCACTGTAACAGGTTCGACTGGATTCATTCCTATCCAATGTCGATGACAGTTACACAAGAGTGCTACAGAGTAAAACTTTCCTCAGAAAACACAAACTGCTACCAGCATGCTTAATGCATTTCTAAAATCGTTAGCGCACATTAACGGGTATCCAAACAATCTCTCGACATGTTAGAGATAACATACAGTGTATTCTGGTGTGACTTTATCTATAAAGATTGTCAACAAGTCATTTATATTCAGTATAAATAATCACATACGCAGCTGCTACACAAATGCATAATTTACAAAAAGGAAACCAAAAATAAATGTGAAATATCAAACTACCATGCACTGGCTACAGCTGTGCTGAAAGAGTTTGTGGTTTATAAGAATACAGACTTCTATAGAAATGTTTCAAAACTGAATCTTCCCTTTAAAATACCCTTTGGCACATTCATTTACAGTTTATAAAAAATTACACAGTAAATTATCATGGAATTAAATGTCACTGCTGTAGTTTTTAACAGCTAAGATGACACTAGATTTAATGAGCCACTTCTCGCTCATTGCAGATCTCTTTGTGAACAGTAAAGCCATTTAAAGTTTTTTTTAGTGTGCGGCTACACAAGTGTATACAGTATAAAACATTTAATATGATTGTTTGGCCTAAAAAGCTGGCGCTCACAGTGGAATAACCACAGTTAGAAAATCAACGTGGAATATCGTTTTGCTACTAATGCAGCTAACCTTTAAATAACTATGACATAAATTCAGAATTATTTGAAGGGAAACAAATAAAATTAATTCTGTTATGCAAATATACATTTGAGAAAAGAGTGGAAGATAGACATTAGGTGCAATAATAATGTTTTTTTTTTTTCACAATAATAGTCTTAAATGGAAGTAATAAATCTCATTAGTATTCATTGGTATTTGTACGTAAAATGTAGTTTTTTATTTTTCTCTTTTGGATAGACACTGATACATACAATATTATGTGTCTAATAAAATATACATGAATGTGCATTTTACGTGCAAATTTCTACAGATACAGTACATACAGTATGTAAAGTATTTGTATTGCAAGTAGTAAACGTGAAGTGCATGTCATTTAATGACTTTCATTTGCTACAGAGAATATTCTAAGCACTTATGGTCATAAGAAATTTCAAATGACAGTTTTCAGAAGAGTGCACTGCACTATTTTTTTCTATTTTCTTCTTAACTTTATGTTTTTACATAATGTTCTCAGAATTGGGCAGCACCAAGTTTAAAAGTTATTTATAGAATACAAAAATAAGAGTTTTAGCTAGCATAGTTATCAGTGTATGAATAAGTGGAAGTATGACTATATGGAAAATCTTTTAAGATATCTGAGATGTTAAATACTTAAATACAGTGTTGCAGTTCAATCTTGGCATGGTCACAGTTCCAGCTTCACAGTGTTTCACTAAAGGTAAGACCATTTCCATATGATATACTGTCATATGTAAACAAAATTCTGACCAAAATCTGGATTTTGTGCTTTTCTTGCTACCATATAATTTTAAGTCAGTGAATAATCTCATGCATAACAGGTGATGCCACTGGAGATGTGTAAAACATAGCATATGTGTCTACACAACACCCAACCTCTTCTGGTTTCTTCATTTTTTTGTTCGTGTCAAGATAATTACTGACTACTCTTTGAAAACTGGGGTGGTGGATGTTCCCTTGTAAAAAATATTCCTGGTATTGTCTGGACTGTTTCCTCTTTCAGGGATAAGGATCCTGGTTTTTCTGTGCAAGCTCGAATCGCGACTCTCTGGACCAGATACAGTCATTTCCATGGGAGTGACCCGGATGGTGGAAATGGTCTGGTTGGGATGGTGGTCACTACCTGCTGTAGATAAAGTAGGGACAGTTGGCACTGCGACGACTTTAGGAGCATTAGAGCCATTCTTCTTTCTTTCCGTAGAACTGTTCCCATCCCTCACGGATTCTGAGCTCTCCGAGTCTCGATTCAAGTCATTGAGCTCAAATGACTGTCTGAAGCTGCTTTGGGACTTCCATGTCCAGGAGCCATTTCCATCCGTGGAGTGCGGATGCACCAGGGGTCGGCCGTTCTCTGGATGGGCTTCCACCCGAATGATGGCTCCAGTGCTGCCTTGACCTCCAGACTCCTCAGTTAGGCTCTTGTAGCGCTGCAGAGGTGCAGTGGAGCTGGTGTGGCTGCTGCTCTCAGAACTGGGAGAGCTCCCCTGCAGGAGACCTTGCTGCTTGGACATTGCAATGACCTGCATGATGCGCGGCTGGCCATTAGAGTTAGTCCTAACCACCGGTACCTCCCCACCCTTCTCCCCAGTCTTCTCTATGCTTTTAAGCCATTTGTCACGGGCATTACTGGTATTTGGCAAGCCACCCATGTTCTCCTGTGTCTCCTCTGGGATGTGCACCAACTGCGAGGAACCAGGCCGAGACTGCATGGGTATCCGAGCACCGCCAGCAATTCCACTGGGGTTGCTTGGTAGTATTGTACTTCCAGTGGCCATTTTTAGGTATGGGGTTCCAGGTCCCTGATGTTCACCGTTGATTCCTACAGCTGAGGGTTCGGAATTGCAGCGGACATCCATGCTGTTTGGAGGGGACAGTCCTGGTCCGCCTTCCATGGCATGCAGGGAGTGTTTATGGTTCTCGTTCTTACTCTTCCATTGCATCAGCAGCTGCTTCGATCGACTCGAATCTACCGAGGAGGTGTGGATGGTGGCGTTGCGGAAAGCAGACTCGTCCATGGCAGGCGTATGCACTCTGGGCAAGGTGTTGAAGGTCACCATGTTCTCCTTGTGTGGAGGACTGCAGGTGATGACCTCCACATCTCCACTTGGTCTTTTCAGGCTGCTAAGAGATCCAGCCTGGTGGTGTTGGGTGTTACGATGCAGGATGCCCTCGGAGCAGGAAGATGAGAGACCATCGCTGCCACTGCAGCTCTTGGCAGGTAGGTGGTGACCTTGCTGGCAAAGGTCAGCCATAGTTCGATGAGAATCGCGAATGTGAAGCTGACTTGTCTGTTTCTCCTTGCTCGGTTGGAAGTTTCCTACAGCAAACAAACCCTGGATGGACAAAACACAGTATTTCAATTGTATTTCCTAACATACTTAAAGAGTTAGTTCACCCCAGAATGGAAATTCTGTCATTAATTACTCACCCTCTTATGGGTTTGTCGTTCCAAACCCATAAGACCTTCGTTCATTTTCGGAACACAAATTAAGATATTTTTGATGGAATCTGAGAGCTCTCTGACCCTCCCATCGAAAGCAATGCAACTGTAATGTTCCCAGGTCCAGAAATGTAGTAAGGTAAAACAGTCCATGTGACATCAGTGCGCAAAAAAAAAAAATTTTTGTGTGCAAAGAAAACAAAAATAGCAATTTATTTAACAATTCTTCTTCCTCGAGTTACGTCTTCCACCATTTTGGAGAGTACCCAAGAATGTAATCAATGTAATCAGCGT
>NW_015557091.1:4068170-4076128 GCF_001515605.1 Sinocyclocheilus anshuiensis | reverse complement strand
GGGGGGAATGCGCGCACATGAATGTAATCGGCGTAATAAGCATTGTTTACGCTTACGGTTAAACGTGCATATGCGTTGTGATTCTCTCAAATGGCAGAAGACAGTAACTCGGGGGAGAAGAATTGTTGAATAAAGTTGTTATTTCCCTGTTGAAAAAAAAACAGCATATGTTAGTTAGGTATGTTTTGAAGCATGGCTGCTGGTTTGAGCTGGTTTAAGCTGGTCATGTGCTGGTCCTAAGCTGGTCCTAAGCAACTAGCTCCTGCTCAGGACCAGCTTAGGACCAGCACATGACCAGCTCATGACCAGCTAAGGACCAGCTTAAACCAGCTCAAACCAGCAGCCATGCTTCAAAACATACCTAACCAGCATATGCTGTTTTTTTCAACAGGGTTTTGTTTTCTTTGCGCACAAAACGTATTCTTGTAGCTTCACAAAACTGAAGTTGAGCCACTGATGTCACATGGACTGTTTTACCAATGTCCTTACTACATTTCTGGACCTGGGAACATTGCAGTTGCATTTCTGTCTATGGGAGGGTCAGAGAGCTCTCAAGTTCCATCAAAAATATCTTAATTCGTATTCCGAAAATGAATGAAGGTCTTACGGGTTTGGAATGACATGAGGGTGAGTAATTAATGACAGAATTTTCATTTTGGGGTGAACTAACCCTTTAATAATAACGGTTTGGGTAACACAATTTACTTGAGTGGGACATGTTCCTGGATCAATATTCTTTTTGGTCCTGAAACAACTTTTCTGTCAACTAATCCGATTTTAGGGTTAGACTTAGAGCTTGAGTTTGGAGCATGAAAAAAATTCCAATTCCCTTTTTGGTCCTGGAACAGCTTTTCTGTCAACTAGTCCGATTTTAGGGTTAGGCTTAGGGCTGGAGTTTGGAGCATGAAAAAAAAAATACAATTGCCTTTTTGGTCCTGAAACAACTTTTCTGTCAACTAGTTCAATTTTATGGTTAGGGCTTGGGTTTGAAGCATGAAAAAAAAAATTACAATTACCTTTTTTGTCTTGGAACAACTTTTCTGTCAACTAGTTTGATTTTAGGGTTAGACTTAGAGCTTGAGTTTGGAGCGTGAAAAAAAATCCAATTCCCTTTTTGGTCCTGGAACAGCTTTTCTGTCAACTAGTCCGATTTTAGGGTTAGGTTTAGGGCTGGAGTTTGGAGCATGAATAAAAAATTACAATTACCTTTTTGGTCCTGAAACAACTTTTCTGTCAACTAGTTCAATTTTATGGTTAGGGCTTGAGTTTGGAGCATGAAAAAAATAATTACAATTACCTTTTTGATCTTGGAACAACTTTTCTGTCAACTAGTTTGATTTTAGGGTTAGACTTAGAGCTTGAGTTTGGAGCATGAAAAAAATTCCAATTCCCTTTTTGGTCCTGGAACAGCTTTTCTGTCAACTAGTCCGATTTTAGGGTTAGGTTTAGGGCTGGAGTTTGGAGCATGAAAAAAAAAATGTTACAATTACCTTTTTGGTCCTGAAACAACTTTTCTGTCAACTAGTTAAATTTTATGGTTAGGGCTTGAGTTTGGAGCATGAAAAAAAAAATTACAATTACCTTTTTGGTCTTGGAACAACTTTTCTGTCAACTAGTTAAGTTTTATGGTTAGGGCTTAAGTTTGGAGCATGAAAAAAAAAATTACAATTACCTTTTTGGTCTTGGAACAACTTTTCTGTCAAATAGTTTGATTTTAGGGTTAGACTTAGAGCTTGAGTTTGGAGCATGAAAAAAATTCCAATTCCCTTTTTGGTCCTGGAACAGCTTTTCTGTCAACTAGTCCGATTTTAGGGTTAGGTTTAGGGCTGGAGTTTGGAGCATGAAAAAAAAAAATTTACAATTACCTTTCTGGTCCTGAAACAACTTTTCTGTCAACTAGTTCAATTTTATGGTTAGGGCTTGAGTTTGGAGCATGAAAAAAAAATTACAATTACCTTTTTGTTCTTGGAACAACTTTTCTGTCAACTAGTTCGATTTTAGGGTTAGGCTTAGGGCTTAAGTTTGGAGCATGAAAATAATGTCTGATTCCCTCTGATTTTAGGGCAGTGTTAGAGCTTGGCTTACGATTGTTTGATGGGAATGTTGTTCCAGAACCAACAAAAGTCTGATCCAGGAACATGTCCTAGTTAACTAAATCATGGTGTCCATGTTTTATGTTTTAGACATGCAAGTAAACTGCATTTCCAAGACACTTTGTCTTGTGAAATTTCTTTAAAATGCTATTAAATATATTATAATCTGCTTATATTCATCTCACTAGATAAACAGCGATGCCCCCTCCTAGCAGAAAGCCCAGGTAAACGTCAATGGCGTGGTTCTTGTGCTGAATAATGCGGGTTAGGCCACATATGATGGCAGAGATGATGAAGGAGAACACCAGAAGAGGCTTCAGCAGTTTGGATGAGTCTGTTAGCGTGCTGTTGAAATACATCTGCACAAGGAAAATACGATCAAGATCACAGATGTTTTGTGATGTTTCCAAGCCAAAGCAGAATCAGGTAGGGAGAGAGAACCATAACATTTGCACTGCAAAAAAATGCATGCACACTTTGATAATTATAAGAATCTTCAAACCAAATTAATTAACCACAGGGAACATGATTCAGCTGATTGAGTGTATCATTATCGCTACACCACTGAAGCACATTTTGTGTCTTGGTAAACCCCAGAGTCATGAGATGGTTGGTACGGTTCCCAGAGACGTGAGTCACCACCCACTGACTCAAGATTATTAGACAGATTGTACATAAGATGACAATGTGTAAGGTAATTTCAACAGCTTAAACTGTGCTCTTTTATCAGGCAAATTCATAGGCGCTTTAAGCAAAAGCACATTGAATATATCAGCTCATTATAAATAACAGATTCTTTGTTTTATATAATGACTCAAATGACCTTGAGCTTGAGAAAGGAGCTAAATAGACTGAAAACCACACTTGAGATCAAGTTTTTTTGATCTCTGGGTTTGACATTAAAACTTAAACAGACATACATTAAATAACCTGCCACCTACCAGTAAAGGTGTTTACACTTTACACATTTTTAGCTCTTTATGTATAAGTGGTGTAAGATTGGTGCATGTAAACACACATTCTTATGACGTCTAGAATACCCAATTTATAAATCCTTATGCAAATCTAAATGCCTTTACTGGCATTCTGTTAGCTTATATAATGTGCACATAGTTCATGACAAGAAGAAAAAAGAGAAAAATGTAAAGACTCAAATGTATTCCTACCCTCAAATGGATAATTACACACAAACACACAAAAACACACACACGCGGCTCAAATGGGCCAACACTCCATTTCGCTACTTTGACAAGCTCCACTAAACTGCATGAAGGCATCTGGATGTTGGAAATTACAGTGGAGAGCTGTTGTCCTTTTATCCACACATCAGGGTCAGTTTTGCACAGAAGGTGACACGAGTGCAGCTCCAATTTTTATCAGTCTCTAACAACACAGTGAATTGAAAGTGCCTGAATGCTTCTGAATGACTGACTCTTACTCACCGAGACATACACGGCAGCAAAGGATGCCAGCGTTGCATGCTGTGATGGGAAGGATTTTCTGAAATAAATGAAAGCAATTGCGATCAACTCTGTCATCAAATGAAAAAGAATGCAGCAGACGCATTTGAAATACATCACCTCAGCACCTCTCTTCTAGATGCATATTGTCATATTGAGTTTATATGCGGTTGCTGTAGAGTGTTAGGGGTGGTTTCTAATGTGTTGCTGTATGGTTGGTATAGGGTGGTTTTTAGTGCGTTGGTATGTGGTTGCTAGGGTGTTAAAGGTGGTTTGTATTGCACTGCTATTCTAGATCATAGATATGACTTAAAGGGTTAGTCCACCCAAAAATGAAAATTAGCCAACAAATTATTCACCCTCAAGTCATCCTAGGTGTATATGACTTTCTTCTTTCAGATGAATCCAGTCGGAGTTACATTAAAAATTGTCTTTGATCTTTCAAGCTGTTTAATGCCACTCAGCGGGTGTTGCATGCATCAGTCCAAAAGAAGTTAAATAAAAAGCGCCCATCCATAAAAAAAAAGTGTCTCACACGGCTCCAGGGGGTGAACAAAGGCCTCCTGTAGCGAATCAATGTGTTTTTGTAAGAAAAATATCCATATTCAAAACGTAATAATCACTTTAATGTAGCTTGCACCAACAGTCCTACACGGAAGCAGCTCCTGGCGGATGACGTATGAGTTCAGCATTGCGCATGCACCGCTCAGAAGTGACACACGCGGAAGCGCAGGGGAGAGATCAAAACAAAACACCGGTCACTTATTAGAAGTACAAAACGAGGATTTGTAAAGAAGAATGTCGGAGGATTTCGATATAAGCTAAGAGGAGACTTGTTTTCCTTTGCTAAAGTAAGGAAACTTTGCTTCTTTTGATCCTGTAAACAAACGTTGGTTTTCACGAGACTCACTGGCGCATGCGCAATGCTGAACTCATACGTCATCCGCCCGGCGCTGCTTCCATGTTGGACTGTTGGCGCAAGCTACATTAAAGTGATTATTACGTTTTGAATATGGATATTTTTCTTACAAAAACGCATCGATTCACTACAGGAGGTTTCCGAAGATGAACGAAGGTCTTACGGGTTTCGAACAACACGAGGGTTAATAATTAATGACAGAATTTTCATTTTTGGGTAAACTAACCCTTTAAAGGAGACCTATTACACCCCTTTTTAAAATATGTAATATAAGTCTCAGGTGTAACCAGAATGCGTCTGTGAAGTTTCAGCTCAAAATACCCCACAGATCATTTATTATATCATTTTGAAAAGGCCTATTTTGAGTGGAAGCAGAAACATGCTGTTTTCGTGCATGTCTCTTTAAATGCAAATGAGCTGCTGCTCCCCACCCCCTTTCCAGAACAGGGTTACTCCTTTAAAGCTGTATCTCAGATACTCTGCCAAAAAAATTTTTGGTTTTGATCATCATGTCTATCGTGCTGAAATCATGCGTTTTTAAGCCATATCAGTTTAAACTTCTGATATACGGTTTTCTGAGCTCGTTTTTTCACAAGCTTGCAGAGAAAGGCTTACCAAAAAAAAAAAAAAAATTACTGGGTTGCTCTTTTTTACATTTGTTGGTAGATGCATTGGGGACCTGATTATAGCACTTAAACATGAAAAAAAGTTAATTATATGTCACCTATATGTCACCTTTTTTCATGTTTTTATTTGAAAATATAATTACAGTTCTCTTCTCATGATTAAACTTCATTCATAAATAAATAAACATTAACAGTCTCCTCTTAAACAGGAAACCATCACAGAAAGCTCTGCTACGACAGCATATACTATATTATCTCTGTCACACAGTAAATAAAAGAGTCTGAAAAAAGATGCGATGTACCTCCACATTATTTAAACTTTTCAGAACACTTTCAGAGGCATCAGATTATACTTGCTGGTCTACAACACGTCCAACTCAGTCTGACAGCGAGTTCCCGAATCATCACAACAGAGAGAATCTCTCCAGACAGAGCTGGAGTTATAAACAGGGTAAACGGTATTTGTGTCAGTGTACTGTATTGTATACTCAGAAATTCATAAGCCAATTCAGTACTTCATTATTTAGTGAATCTACACTAGTGAAGAGATGGTCCATAGCCTCATCTGTTCCCTTGAAAACCAACCTTGTTAAAAAGTACATCAAAAGCTATTCCTTTAATCTACAGCCTCTATTCTTAGGCTGCACTGAGGCTTGGCTCTGATCCATGCAGGCTCTTGTGCCTGTTTCGTTCGTATGAGTATCAGGAGTTCACACTTGAGTAATATTTCAAGACTTTTTTATCAACTTGTCTGTATCAGCGGGGGTTAAGATAATCTATGTTTCACATGACTGTGGCACTGTTAATCCAACAGGGATCTAGGTCCCGGTTCGCCATGAATCAGAGCCGTACCTGCCGGCGTTGATGACAGCAGCGTCAGATCCTGAGCAGATGTCCTCCAGGATGAAGAAACTTTCGTCACAGGAGGTATTGAGGTGAGTGTAGTTGGGCTTGCAGACAGTCAGGAAGTAGGGGACGGGGTAACCTGTTGACAACTGGATGATGTCGGTAATCAAAGCCGTGGCGCATAAGCCAAACACATGAACGCCTGAAAGGAAAAAGACACTGAATGTGATGCACTGATATTTATTCAAGTTGATAAACAATATGTTGGCTGATATGACCAACGCTATCTCGCGGCCAATTTGTATGTATTTTACGTGGTGGCTAATTTGTACGAATTCGTATGACCTCACTCGTACGATTTTGTATGATTTCTGTGACGGTTAAGTTTTGGGGCGGGGTTAGGTCTGGTCCTTCCTACGAATTTGCCACCACGTACGATTTTTCACAAATTGTATGAATTCGTGAGCGAGGTTGTACGAATTCATATGAATTAGCCACCTTGTCAAAAATGTACGAATTGCCGTGCGATCGGGTTGATATTAAATATCAATCTGTGTTTTGTGTGAAAACTTTAAAAGGGAAAAACATACAGTCAAACCAACATTTATTCAGACACCTTCAACATTTCTCACATTATCACAGTTTATTTGCTATAGTTTAGAAAATGGTAATAAAATATGACTTAAACTGTGTCAGAACAACTTCACCTTGATAATGTCAGATAACTTTGATAGAAAGGTATGTAATAGATTAGGTTGAATAGCTGTCAGTCTGTGGTGTAAAAAGGTCGCATTAGCAATTAAAGAAAAACACTTAAGCAAAACATGGTCAGGTCAAATTGTAAATCATTTTTGGTCCCAAATTTTTATCAATTTGACTGGTAGTCATTTCACAGAATTCTGGTCAAAAAAATTCTACATTACATGTGGGCCTTAATCACAGGTAACAGAACAAAGGCTAATCAGGAGTGAACGAAAGATATCAACAAGAAATGTGACCTACCCACAAACCTGACACCTCGCCGGACGAAAGAGTTAAAGTTGCAGCCCGCGGCGTTGATATCGGCTTCAGCTCCTCCTCTGCACTGCGCTTGGGACAGACAGCAGAACAGAATCCCCTCTCCGATCATGATCTGTGGACATGCAACACACCAGGGCAGAGGTGGAAGTGGATCAAATGTTCAGGATATCTCTCCTCTCAGATTGCACTCAACGGTCTCATACTAACTCTTCAGGAGGTTCTTTTTACCTTGACACCAAACACAGAAACTCTGAAGTGAAGCTACAGATGCCTTTAAACAGAACCGCCATAATGTCCTTGTCTACTTGTAAATGCACAGTTTTGATGAGCCATAATGCAATCAGCTCTCACTTGGGCTGAGAGAGCGGTCGTTTTGATCATCGCACACTTATGTATTAATGCCCATCTTAAGCAGGGCTGTCAGTGTGCATCAAAGACACATCCATCCTTAATCTGCTCCAGATCTGTCCCCGGCGTTTCACCTCCCTGTCTTCTGAAAATCACGCACCCACTGACTTCTGCACAAACAGCAGAGCTGTGAAGTGCTGCTTTCATGGAGATGAATAATTTCAGCTCAACTGGTCACAAGCTTTGTAAAACCTTGTTTGGGTCCTTGGTCCCTTCACTCCAAGCTTTTGTAACCTTCGCCACATTGTAGGAGAATGGCATAGTTAGGTCTGGGCATTTTTAAATGAAAAAAGATTTGAATACTTAATATATAAACCCATCATAAAAAAATATCTATATTATATAGTCATTATATATTTTTAAATAATTGTTAAATATTATAAATATTATATATAATATAGTAAAATATAATACTATTTATTGTTATATTAAAAAAATAAAAAAATAATAGAAATAAACATCTAAAATATTTATTACAAAATATCTAAAATATGTATTATATAATTAAATTACTATATATAATTTATTTTTGTATTTTATATATATGCAAATTGATTATTAAATTAATTAAAATTGATAAGTAAAT
>NW_015557091.1:4054550-4068056 GCF_001515605.1 Sinocyclocheilus anshuiensis | reverse complement strand
TATATATATATATATACATATATATATATATATACAGTATATATATAATTTTAATTCAGTAATTACATATAAGAACACAGTATACTGTATATAACTTCTATTTATGTGTATGCTTATTGGTTCCTTTATTATTTTTCACTTGAACACATCATATTTTCATTATGACATTAGTGCTCAGTATGCCGCAAGAGAAATGTCTGGTTACATGAGACTACCTTTGCACTGACTGCTTTTTTTTTCTTTAGCTCCATAAAGACCACACAGACTCGACAGCGGGCAATCTTCTCTTCTATATTGCATAGGTCGCCAGGTGAGGAGTTTAAATCCCAGTGGGATCATGGGATTGATATCAGCTGTGCTCTATGCTCCGGCCTGGTGGGGAAGGTGATAAGGATACGATCTAAACATTGGCAAGACCATGTGCCACACCGTGACCTGAATCAGATCCCAGGAAGCCCGCAGATTGCACCATCCCATCCCATCTGACCAGCTCTGCCTCTCAGACACTCATATTGTGTCATGACACCTGGAGGAACTACAGGACGTCTCAATGCCTGCAGTCACTTCCTGCCTGATGCTAAATCTGGCCTATGTAGGTAAACAGATTGTAGCCCAAAAATGGGCTAAAGAAAGGACGGAGTGGGTCATTTTTAATGACTGTCATTACCTGACAACCAAAATGCGTTTTTAGAAACACATTACTGTGCATTTTTATGCAGCTGAACATGTTGGGATAAGATGCGAATGTGGTCAGAGCTCTCGATGTCTGCAACTCAAACTGAATTATTTAATTACCTAAAATTGCTAGCATGGTGGTCACATGCTGCAGATAAAAGTACATTGGGTGTCTTTGTAATGCTAGTCGTTTTAGTCGTTCAATCAGTGCTTTCTGTTTCTCTTTCCTGTAGGAATGAAAAATCACATTGTTTGCAACAGTTTTTGTTCTCTTCACACGTCTCCTCTGTACTTTCAGAAGAGAACAACATCACAAACAGCTCAGACTTGCAAAGTCTGCAAAGGAATGTCAGAGGTTTGAATATGAACTCAAACATCTTTTCATGAAATTCTCCCAAGGCCAGATCATCTATCCATTTTAATTTTATTGCTCTATACTCAGTGTTTCTGCAAGCTTTATGAAAGTAAAATTCAAATTCAAATGTAAGACCTTTTAAGACCAATTAAATAAAATGTAAATAAAATTATTAAAGAAAATGTAAGGGTGTTTTCTAAGGAGAACACAATACGTTGTATTAGCAGTACTTCAAAGTTTGAAAATGCTTCCAAACTGATGTTTCTTTTTAATTTTACGAAAAAGCTTAACTAGAATATAGAAATTATGTTTAAGTGATGTTTCTTCTCATGTTTGACATTTCATGTTTCCCAGAGAAATGTCAAAAAAAGTCTTAAATCAAGATTGTAAAAATGACAAATGATAAGAAGTCTTGTTTTCTGATAAATTTATCAAAATGAAGTGAATTTATGATTTTTTTAAAGGGGTCATATGATGCGATTTCAAATGTTCTTTTCTCTTTGAAGTGTTACAAGCTGTTGGTGCATCTGTTTATTTCTTCTTCAGAACAGAGTAACTATCATCTACAAGTAAGTTCAGAGGATCAGAGAGACGAGAACCACAACCAACTCATTACCTCCAAGTGCCCATTAGCGTTTGCAAAAACATTTAACCATCCTGTCATTTGTGAGACAACAGCGTAATCTGCACTAAAAACTGAATTTGAGTGTGAAATAATCTGACTTTCCATATTAGTGAACAGCAACCAAACTATCATAAATCCACAGTAAAGCCTAATGTGAAACTGCACTCATCTGCTCCAGGACTGGCAGTTAACCAGAGGAAACCTTGCTAGGTAGAAGACGAGAAAAGCAAATTCACTGTGTCATCAGGGCATCCTCAGAGGGCTGGCAGCCATTCTGGTAGCGTTGTGATGCACCAAAGGTGTCATAAAGTCGAGGAGAGAAAGATGCTATCTGACAGCTCACTGCTCATGGAGTAGTGTGAGCAAAAACTCTTTGGGTATTTGAGCTATTCGTGCGTGCTATTCTGTAGTGTTTCAGATGAGGCCAGTTGGTGTGTGTCAGCTGTGATAATAGACCACAGGCTAACTGTATAAATTTAGTCAAGTAGGACATGCTCCTGCATTCACATCCTAGTCGGTCCTGGAACAACATTTCTGTCATTGACTTTTTAGTTTTTTTACACATTTAGCAGTGTAAAATACATATTTATGCTCATAACCGTATATTCCACTTTTAGCTTTTTTGTCTGTCTGTGAAATGATCAGAAAGTCTAAATGCATTCTCTGCTACTTTGTTTTGTTTTCTGTACAATCATTCTTAGAGACTGTCTTGTTAGAAATTATTTGGATTAATGTATACACACACTATTGTTCCAAAGTTTGGGCTCAATTTAATTTTTTTTTTTTTTTTTTTTTAAGTCTCTTATGCTCACCAAGGCTGCATTTATTTGATAAAAAATACAGTAAAAACAGTAATATTCTGAAAAATTATTATAATTTAAAATAACCATTTTCTATTTCAATATATATTTTTAGCTATTTTTTTTAGTAATGGCAAAGCTACATTTTCAGCATCATTACTCCAGTTTTCATTGTCACGTGATCCTTCGGAAATCAGTCTAATATGTTGATTTGGTGTTCAAGAAATATTGATTTATTATTAATATATTATTATTAATTTATCAGTATATTCAAATTGCCGTTTGAATGCAGCTTCAAAGGGCTCTACACGATCCCAGACGAGGAATAAGGGTCTTGTCTAGCGAAACGATCGGTCATTTTCTAAGAAAAATGTAAATTTATATACAGTACTTTTTAACCACATATGCTTGTCTTGCGCTAGCTCGACCTCACGCATTACGTAATCATGCAAGCATGACATAGGTGGAAGTACCCAGTGTTTAAAAAGTGAACGTGCAAAGAAATTCAAACGCCCTTTACAAAATAAGGTAAAAAATTGGAGAAAATTAAAGTTTTTCGCCCTACTAACCAAGAGAACTAACCACGCGTGACTTTTCAAACATGATTACGCAATGCGTGAAGACACGCATGTGCATTGCAGAGCTAATGCAAGACGAGCATTTGTGGTTAAAAAGTATATAAATATTTCTTTTTTTTTTAAAGAAAATGACCGATTGTTTCGCTAGATTATTCCTCGGCTGGGATCGTGTAGAGCCCTATGAAGCTGCATTGAAACAGCAATTTGGACCTTGAGCCCATTGGCCACCATTGAAGTCCACTATATGGAGAAAAATCCTGGAATGTTTTCCTCAAAAAACTTACATTTCTTTGCAAAAGAAGAAAGACATGAACATCTTGGGTGACATGCATGGCCAGACTTACCATTGGGCTTGAATGGGCTGCAGCCCAGGGGCCCTGCCTTGTAGGGGGCCCCGCTTTAACCCGTTTACATTTGTTCAGTTATGTGCCAGTCAGAAATTATTAGCCGCATTTCAACTGCGCGCACGGGCCAGCCGGGGCTAACAGCTTCCAGCTTCCAACTACGACATTCGAAGCCATAATCAAACAACATAAACTGGAATTTATGATTTTTTTTCGCATAGAAAAAGGACACACGTATTAAATCATGTCTGCGCTGCGCCGAATCGCCGATTAATTTGTGATCACATGGCTACTTTAAACGGTTCCATTAAGCCTTTAGCCCAAAAGAGCGCACATTTACAAAGATAATGATAAATTCTCACATGTTCACGCCTCACTTCTTTACAGAGGATGATTCTATATTATATTAATGTTCCACTAAATTAATCTGAAGAGTTTTGAGTGCTCTCTCCCATCCAAAGACTATAGAATACCCTAATATCTTACAGGGACTTTGTCCCGTCTCACTACCTCCACACAAAGTGGAGCAGAAGTGTATCAAAACGATTTAAAAAAATAAAAAATAGCCATTTACAGGGTTCGTACGGTCATGAAAAACCCAGAAAGATTTGGAAAAGTCATGGAAATTTATTTTACAAATCTCTATATAATAGAATATATGTTTAATCACATCCTGAATCTCGGTGCAGGATTGCACATTTTGGTTTTACTCGTCTTCGCAGGTTTCGCACGTTTGGAAAATTCCTGCAAACATTTATTTAATATACAATGTAGGTTAGATAAGTTAAAAAAATTCACACAGAATATCAGATTAAGTCAATCATTTGAAAATAGCGTGTATTTTCCTTAGCATGTGCTATGATAAATCTGAACATTCGTGTAAAATAATGGAGCATTAGGTCATGAATATTGCCTTAAAAGTCATATGGATTCAACTCACTCATTAAGACAGTCACTTGCTCCCACCTACTGGCGGTTGTAGTTTCATATTTTAAAAAGTAGCTCATTATTTCATTTTTGCAATCGTTTAATATTTCTACATTGTTGTATTTAAACTTAACATAGCTTGTGCAAAATCCATCTATGGATTTTGTTTATAGTGATTTCATTTTTTGTTAATAGCCAACATGTTTTTTTATTCAGATTGAATTTATTACATTTAAGAATCTGACATAAAAAGACACAGATAAACAGACAATAGATTTTCATAATAATATATCTCTTTGTTTTTTTCTGCTCAGTGTTATTTCAGGGTTTTGATCTCTCAACTGAGAGATCACATCCTGTTTATTGTATTATAGTCACTATTTAATATTACATCTAAACTTTGACTAGGCTAGACATGTTGCCTATTAATTGTATACAGTATATAAATCTGAAAGCATATTTTAATTTTTGTGTATTTTGTGTTACTCCATAATAATGTTCTAGTTGAGGGCATTTGTAGTATAGGTATGGGGCCCAAACATAACCTCAAGCCCAGGGGCCCCCGGCCCCGTAAGTCCTGCCCTGGTGACATGGAGTGAGTAAATTATCAGGAAATTTTCATTCTGGAAGTGAACAACTCCTTTAAACGACTCTAACATTTTGAATGGTTAGGTAGTATAGGGATGTAATGATGAACCGCAAGCCGGCTGAAAATCGATTCAAATATGTGACTATTCAAATCGGTTGACATTTCAAACAAATTTCGATACAATTGGAGTAGGGGTTTATATGAATGTATCTCTGAGGGGAACTGACTGTCTTTAGAAAAGTTTATGTGGCATTTTCATTTCATCTTGCCTCTGAACGATACATATTAGTGTTCATAAGTGCAGCTCTGCTTACAGAGGTAACCCAGGAAACACTATTTCATTGCTGTTCATAAGCGCAACCTGCTGGCAGAGAGTGAATTTGTGTCTCATTCAGCTCGTCTGCTGTTTCGTTCAGATATGTTTTATGTAGTATAGTTTCACAAAACTAAAGTCAGACCATTCTGTTTTTGCTTCAAATTTCAAAATTATACAGTCTAATTTAGATTAAAAACTGCTCAAGTTGCATGTACACTGCATCTTTGTTTGGATCATGATTAAAATTCAGTGGTTACCTCCAATTTTAAATGGAAAGAGCACAGACAAAGCCTTAGTTTGTTTATATGAAGAGATTTATTTTATTTGTGTAACTTATTTGATTTGTGGTTTTTTGTTTTAAAATTTTAAAATGTAGTTTTGTTACATTTCAATTTCACAAAGAAATGTGCAGCAATAGCCTAATAAAAGGACACCTTTTCATTTACTGTATAATGTCTTCAAACTCAATTGTTAAAAAAAATCATGAGAAAATCAAATCGTGGAATCAAATCGTGAATCAAATCGTGAATTGAGTGAATCATTACCTATAAGGTAGTATACATAAAATTGTGTATGTAATCTTATAAATGTTATGTATTAAAAATATATAATTTAATAAATATGATAGGCCTAAATATTAATGCAATATATATATATATATATATATATATATATATATAATGCAAATAAAATCCTCAGAAAAGTAGAAACAATAACTAAAATCTGGGCCATTGAATATAACCTTCTTGGGCACTTTATATTATTCTGACAATGTTATATTATTCTCTGTCTATGTGAATGTTTCTTAGCTAGAATTAGATGCAGAGTGGACCAGACTCTGGCACTGCAAGACTTGTATTATTGCAATAATTGTTTGATAGAAATGTTACTCCAGGTACTCAACCAGCTTGCGTGAATCACAATAATGCAGGCAACATCAGCAAGAGGCCAACGGTTTGTGTCCTATCCAATATACAGTATCCAAAAGCAGAAGTACATCTTGCACTATGTGTATGTGTGTGTAGCGGTATAGGGTTAGACTGACCGTAATAGCAGGAGCTGCGAAAGCGAGGCTGAGGAGCATGAGGAAGGGGATGACCTCATGTGTGGGTTCGATATAAGGCAGACTCAGACTGCGGTCGTGACAGCTGAAATTCCAGCGGACCGGTTTGAAAATGTCCGTCCACTCCAGAAAATACACACTGACCATAGATGAGACCAGGAGAGGAAGCTGTTAGAGAGGAGAAAACATCACATAACTCTTCAACAAACATTTTCAAAGAATTACACTGTCCACATAACGGGTCCCTATGGAAATGTACATACAGTCAGTCAGCCATTATCGCAATATACACCCAGACAGTAGTACTTAGAAGATAAATAAAATCCTAGGTATTTGAAAGCCATATAATGAGTTTGTGAGGTGATATCTGTAGGCCTGTGAGCTAGTAGTACAAATTTAGTAGCGATGGATTCACCGAATTGCAGAAAAGCTATAGATGGACTCACACTAACATTAAACAGAATATATGTGACCCTGGACCACAAAACCGGTCTTAAGTCGCTGGGGTATATTTGTAGCAATAGCCAAAAATACATTGTATGGGTCAAAATTATTGATTGTTCTTTTATGCCAAAAATCATTAGGACATTAAGTAAAGATCACGTTCCATGAAGATATTTTGCAAACTTCCTACCGTAAATATATCAAAACTTAATTTTTGATTAGTAATATGCATTGCTAAGAACTTAATTTGGACAACTTTAAAGGCGATTTTCTCAATATTTTGATTTTTTTGCACCCTCAGATTCCAGATTTTCGAATAGTTGTAACTCTGCCAAATATTGTCCTATCCTAACAAACCACACATCAATGGAAAGCTTATTTATACAGCTTATTCAGATGATGTATAAATCTCAATCTCAAAAAACTGACCCTTATGACTGGTTTTGTGGTCCAGGGTCACATATATTTTTGTATTATGATACAGTATATACGCCATGTAAATACCATGATACATGAATACCATAAACATATATCTGTGCATGTGTGTGTTTAATTGTCTGGCAACCATTTTTATCCAATAGGTATTATTATAATTATCATTACATTTTTATGCTCAATGCTATTACTATTATAATTGTTTTGTGAAATTTACTACTGAGTGAAACTTGTTTCTTAGCTTTTTTCAAGTAAATTCTACTCCATTTTTTTCAGTGTAAGTTTATGTTTACAAAATCATCTAGTATTCTTTATGACAGATTGTTTTGTCGCGTTTATCACTGTAAGCCAGTAATTAAGAGCTCTCGGCTGAAGTTTTTACAGTAGAGTGATTGGGTCAGTTTGCGGGCTTTTGATATGCAGATGAATACAGTATGCAGCTGCCATTCTGTGCTGAGCCGCACTGTGGCCTACTGATACCACTGACCCATATTTTCTTCCAAAGCACTGGCACTTGGGACAAACCGTAAGAGATTTACAAAGCAGCCGACCATCACCATGAGCATCAAAGAACTGATCCTTTTCCTGTGCCTTTGTAAAGTAGTGGTATATTGATGGTATCAGATGGTAATACACTAAAAAAAAGTGATGTAGAAACAATTTTCACTCAGAAATTGCTAGTAAACTTCGCAAATAATTCCAAAGAATCAGCAAGTAACACATTGAATTAAATGTGAAATTTTGAAGTAGAACAATTACAATACTATTTTGTAAAACCTACTTTTATTTACAACTTTTTACAGTGTATGTGTGGAATATTGAAGGTCATTTGATTGTCCAGTTTTATTTTAAAACAAGTGGATAACATTTTCTTGATCTAATCAAGTCCAATTTCTTCTGACTGAAGATCCATTTTCAATCAGAAATACATCATGTTACTGAATTAAAAAAGCTTGTGAATGCAATTTCATGTTGACTTCAAGATTATCCCAAACGAAAAGAAGAGGCGAGACTGATGTCTTAATAATTGATGGCTATAAATGGGGAGGATAGCATTTCTTCAGATCTATGTGGGATAGGCACCATCCCAGCAGGTGCAGATGGTGTCCGGACGGTAAAGGGCCCGTTACGATAAGAGCACTGCTCCACATGAGGAGACGTGGAGGTTTCTGTGACCTGATGAAACTTATAAGTGATATCTTGAGAAGCACAAAATCCAGCCATTTCTGCCGAGCACATGCATCATATCTCTTTAAAACCTTCAAATATGGTAATCCTGATCTCCTAGACCTTCATTTTTGGTATTTGACAAAAAATTTTGCAAAGCTCAGTGAAAAACAGCAAATGGAGGAATGAATAAATGAATGAAAATGTCCAATTCAGCACAGCCCTGCATAATGTATGAGTGACTGCTTAGATCTTCCTCCTAAGTACTAGATCACGTGTGTCGGTGTATGCATGTGCGTATGAAATCTGCACTGCCTCAATTCTTTATGTCACACTGACCTACATATATTCCACTAACCCCATCATGATGCATGGAGAGCAGAGCAGCACCTCCTGGGGGGAACATCTAAGAAGGAGAGCTGACAGAAGCACAGCATCCCAGTGCTGACATCACTCTCTGCCACATATCGTACATATCAAAGTGACGATATTTTACAAGGAATGTGTGAGATGCTGTCCACGGAAGTAAACAATGCTCAGTAAAAAGCTTGGATTCAATGTAAATCCAATAAATATCAATTAGTGCTGTCAAACGATTAATCGCGATTAATCACATCCAAAATAAAAGTTGTTGTTTACATAACATATGTGTGTGTGTACTGTCTATGTATATTTATTATGTATATATAAATACGCATACATACAGTATATATTTTGAAAATATTTACATGCATTTAGAAGTATATATTTATATTCATAGAATTTATAATATATATATATATATATATATGTAATATATAAACAACATTTTTCTTAAATATATACATGCATGTGTGTGTATTTATATATACATAACAAATATACACAGTAAACGCATATATATGTAAACAAAAACTTGTTTTGGATGCGATTAATTGCGATTAATTGCTTGACAGCACTAAAGAGTCAGTGTCTTTCATTTATTATTTTAATTTAATGCTAATAATAATAAAGCTGGTGGGAGTCTTTTTTCTTTGCACACTGTGCTTATTGAATGCAATGAAAAGTAAATACTAAATTTCATGTTTCATTTGCAAATTTAAAAGAGCCATAAACTGTCAAAAGTTCAGATAAGTTATAACCAGCTATAATGAAAAAAAACTAAAATAATTCAAAATTACACACACACACACACACACACACACACACACATATATATATATATATATACTGTATATATAAGCACACACATACATAAATGGCAAAAAATATTCTTTTGTGGCAAACAAAGCTTTTTTTTTTTTTACTCAATTGTTTATCCTATAGATAGCAATGAGATTCAATGGAGAGAAAAGGGAGAATTTTTCTTATGATTACAATATGAACTCAAACATTCTTTCAGCAGCCGTCTTTTTTTGTTTAATTTCTCCCACGGAATTTAGGAGAACATTTGAGATCAAGATACTTCAGTCAAGGAGAACTCCATCAAGTCTCATGAGCTTTGAAAGAGCATCTTATGAGCAATACAATCCCTCAATTCACTTTATCACCATAGATAAATAGTCAAATATTTAAATGTTCCATTTATTGATTCCGTTATCTCATTCTGATCTCGCAAGCTGTCACCTGTCAAATCAAACGTGCCCATGTAAACAGACGGTCTCTTACCTCTACGAAATAAAAGCATGGCAGCAGTGTCACGCTCTCTTTTATCATCTTCCCTTTCAGTCTTTCTCTCGCAGACATCGTATTTCTCTCCGTTAATAAACGCCAATAACCTGTTGTGTCCTAAGCGTCCACCTTCATCCAGCAAATCAAGTCGTCTAGATCAGCTGCTGCTTGCTCCATTGAGATGCATGATGCACACAGAATCAAACGACACACACAATCTACACCTTTCACCATGTACACGCACTGTTTATGTTGCAGTGGAATACGATTTCAATTGAATTTACAGCCAGAGAGGAAAATATTGCCGGCAAGATGACATCAGATTTTTCAGATGAGGGTCTTGCGTCCTGACGCGCATGCGCACAAGCTGCGCATTTCTCCAGTCATTCGCATTATTATTAATAATGTCACGAATGAAGACGGTGACAGTTAGACGTGTTCTTGTAGAATACAGGAAGCACTAAAGCAGTATTTTATTATTCAATACCACAAAAAGGTACGAGTAGTCTACATATACACACTAATAGCATCTATATTAACACTGCCAGAGAAAAATAATTTCACATGAATTGCAACATTAAAGGAATTCCATCTTTTTTTATTTTGATTGATTCTTGGGCATTTAGTGCTCAGGAAATAATACATCACAATACATTGCAATGCAAAGTAAAGCAGTAGGCAACACAATAGTTCAGAGCAATGCAATACAAAACAGTTAAATAAAACGTTCTTAATGCTTAAATATAGAGGAAGACGTGTAACATTGTAGCTAAATGGTTGCTAACTAGTTCATTTAAGAAACGTTGATTGCATATATAGCCTAAATAATACTGCATTATTCTTTTTGTAAAGGCTAGTTCACATTGGCCCAACAAACACCGACGATTTTAGTGAAAACTCTTCTTTTTCGTCTGCTATCCGTATGGCGAATAAACTTAAGCTATTAACTCTCATATATGTAAAAAAAATAAAAAAATAAAAATTGTTGACAGCAATGAGATTCGATGAAGAGCAAATGTACACTTTCAGATGATTACAATATAACTCTCAACTATTTTTTTTATTTGTTGTTTTCTGTTTTATTTCCTGAAAAAAAAAAATCGCAGCTATTTTGGAACCTGAATACGAACTCTCATTAAGCCTCATGAGCTATAAAAGAGCATCATCTGAGAGCAATACAATTCCCTCAGGTTCAGTTTATCACCATAGATCAAATATGTACATTTTACATTTATTAATTAAGCTATGATTTTAACATTTAAAGATTTATCCTGAATATTGAAAAGGAATTGTCATGTCGTGATCTCACCTTACAAAACAAATCAATATAAAGCAACAGGCTATATTAATATTAATGTAATATCATAGAATGCAGTTCAGTGAAATACAGTACAATGCAAATACAAAAGAACGCAATGCAATGAACAATTAAATTGTTTTAAGTTGTAAAATTAAATGAAGTTGTTTAACAATGAAATAAAACGCCATTAGCTGCTAGGCCTATTCGTATGGATGACGCATGCGCGCACGCTCAATATACAGTAGTAGTGAACGTCAACTCGCTTTCTGTCAGGACGATCATACGTTTAAATGCTCTTTTATCGCGCGGTTTTATTGCAGCGGATCGCTCTTCGCAATTTTTCAGATGTGTTTTTTCATCAAAACAAACATTTTTCATCAGAACAAACCCCTACAGGTGTGCGTGATCTGCCATCAGAGAGGTGCAGTGGACTGTTCTTTAAGAAGTGCGCATGCGCAGAGCAGTAACAGCAGCTGACTGAATGACTGAGGAAGCTCATTCTCAATAACCGGTGGTTTAAATGGCGTAGAGACGACTCGTACTTTTAAAAGTTTAGCAAAACAAACAGGTGCGATCGGCGAGCGGCAGAGAATAATAAATGTGTCTCCCTCGTCCAGCAGGGTCCTTTCTGATGCTGTTTTAAAGTCAAACTGGCAAAGGTAGGACTCTGTATTTCAGTGTCACTGCATTATGCCATCTATGGCTTTATAGAGATACAGCACTGCGCAGCCAATCCTCTCAGAGACTAAATATGCATATAACTATGCATATTTTTGTTATTTTATTTTTAATTTTATTTAAATGTATTTATTTTTTGTTGTTATTAAAAAAAATATATGAATGTTGAACTAATATTCACACAATATTCACAGCCTAATTCACACAGAACATTTGTCTGAATTAGGTTTTGTTTGATTTGTTTTTAACAAGATTGACACTTAATTCATAAAAGAATGTTGATTTCTCCAGGGAAAACCTAAAATATGGATTTACTTTGGCTATTTTGACTTAAAGTTGTTAAAGAAGTTTATGTTTGTCTTTTGACTAGAAGACTAAAAGAAGTTTAAACAAGTTAACAATTCATTGTACAGTACATAGCTGGATATCCAATATTCAGTGAACAAGCAGAGGATGTTGCTGCCAATCTTCAGTAAAGAGACCCCTTAAACAGTAATGGCACACTTAAAAGTGTCTGAATTCTATTGCATTAGGTAACGTAGAAAAAAAAGTGGCATCTGGAAATTATGCAAAATCTTTTATTAGAACTAACGTCACATTCCTTAGCCATCTTTAGTTACTAATCTTGTGGTCTAAAGGTGATTTTAAGTTCTTCTCAAGTTCGCACTGCAGAGTAACCACAGGTTTAGTTGATCACATTAACTATGCATGTTCCACTAACATTTCACAGCCAAGAAGTGTCCAAATATTTTTTTGTTTTAATTTTTAACAGCAGTGTTGTTTTAATAATTTGAAACTCACAGTAGCAAATCTTTTGTTTGTGAAATGTTTGCTTGAAAAGTGTGCTATTTATTTATTTATTTGCAGAATGGCTTATATTTTGATATATAATAAAAAAGACATTCAGACATTTTTATGTTTGGCTTATTTGTCCAAATACAGTATTTGTTTCTTCATCAGAACAGAGTTTGAGAAATTTAGCATCACTTGCTCACCAGTGGATCGTCAGAATGCAGTGAATGGGTGCCGTCAGAATGAGAGTCCAAACAGCTGATAAAAACAACACGATAATCCACAAGTTATCCACATGACTCCAGTCCATCAGTTGATGTTTTGTAAAGCGAAAAGCTGCGTGTTTGTAAGAAATAACTCCATCATTGAGGCATTTTTAACTTTAAGCCATTGATTCTGGGATAAATACTAGTCCATAATCCATAATAACACTTTCTCCAGCTAGTGAAAATTCTGTTGTCCTCTCACATCAAAGTCCACCAACATTGTTTAGAAATGTTTTGGACTGTTTTCGCTTGTAAATGTCACTTGATTTGTACATACTTCTCTCCTGATTCAGACGAGATGCCTTTTTCACTGGACAAAGTAGTGTTATGCATAGAGGACTCACTTATTTTAGCTAGAAGCAATGGTAAAATCTTACTGATGGATCTGTTTATTATAAACATGCAACTTTTCACTTCACAAGATGTTAACTGGAGTTGTGTGGATTACTTGTGGACTATTGTGGTGTTTTTATCAGCTGTTTGGACTCTCATTCTGACGGCA
>NW_015557091.1:4046018-4054284 GCF_001515605.1 Sinocyclocheilus anshuiensis | reverse complement strand
AATGCCTCCTTGCTGAATAAAAGTATTAATTTCCTCTCCCCCCCCCAAAAAAAAAAACCTGGGTACTTTTTTTCTATGCATGTGGGATTTTTTTTAAAGCTTTATTTAAAGTATAGCACGCTTTCCAGCTCAAGGACACTTGATTAACTGAAATGGAGGACCTTGATGAAAAAAAACTAAATAATTAGCAAGGCAATAGCACTTTAGCAAGTATCTTTTATGTCAATGGCACAACAGATTAGTTATTTGTCATCATTTAAAATGTTTGAGCAATATTAATAGTTAAGCTTGTCTTAGCAGCATCACCTCTGCAGTAAATGGGTGCCGTCAGAAAGAGAGTCCAAATAGCTGATAAAAACATCCCAATAATCCACAAGTTATCCACACAACTCCAGTCCATCAATTAACCTCTGGTGAAGTGAAAAGCTGCATGTTTGTAGGAAATAAATGTTAACTGGAGTTGTGTGGATTACTTGTGGACTATTGTGGTGTTTTTATCAGCTGTTTGGACTCTCATTCTGACGGCACCCATTCACTGCAGTGTACTGACGACGAGTGATGTAATGCTGAATTTCTCCAAATCTGATTCGATGAAAAAACAAACTCATGTACATTTTGGATGGCCTGATGGTGAGTACATTTTCAGCAAATTTTCATTTTGGGTGAACTATTGCTTTGTATATTTAACAAATTAAATATATAAAGAAAAAATATTTAATTCAGAAATCTTTTAACCCTTGAAACATGCTTTTGCAGTGTCATTTGAAAGCATGTAATGCCAGTAAATTCTGTCTGCATATGTCACTTCATCGGTTCTCTTATTTATTTATTTTAATAAAGCATTTTCCACAAGCTCAGGGATGCTTTTTATTTAAACATTACTCTCTTGAAATAGTGACCTTGGCAGATACAACTTGCAAAATAAAACATGCTTTTATAAACTTTTAGAAAGCATGAAGTCTAATTGAAGTTTGTGAACTCTCGTGGTTTTTCTCAAACTTTTCATTTAAAGATGTCATAAAAATGAATCTTACTTTGAGAAAACATCTCTGGAACTTTAAGAATGCACCTACCCAGTCTGAACACAGCAGGTGCAACCATCAAAAGATGATCACTAGTGCCACCCAGTGGTTTTTGCTGCTTATATTTTCCCCACTGAACTCACTTATCTCTCTTTCAGGCATCAAAGTTAATGGAAAAGATGACTGATCTAAAAAGTCGCAAGGAGTTCTACAAAGATCTCACTGTGGAGGTAAGAAACCAAATAAATGTCATATACACAGACCTGCATAATAATGACAAAGTTGCTTTTTTCATGACCTTGAAGCCTGTACACGGTGTAAATAAGACAGCTGGCTTAGTGTGAATTTATCTTTTCTTACCTGTGAATTCTTCAGAGACATTTTAGTTAATGAAACATATTTTGCTCTTGACACTTTTCGGTGGAAACATTATTAAGCTTCAGCACAGCGGAGAAGAAAATGTCCCAGCAGACAAGATCTTTGATGATGAGAGCTGAAAGTGGTGAAGGTTGTTTAATCAGGGTCCATTTTCACAATGAAGTTCTCTAATACTATCATAATTGCTTCATGTGAAAGCATCATCAGCTAGCTGAATGTGTGAACTGAACCTCCTCTGTCCATCCACACATTTAGCACTTTGTTGAACACAACTAGACCACAATTAAAGACACTTACAGTTTGGCAAACAAACTCCTTGCACAGTCAGTATCCGGTGGCCAGATTACCTTGAAAACTTGTTCTAATGTTTGAGGGGTTTTCTTCTTTGAGGCCTTTCCTTTCTAACCTCAAATGGCCAGCATGATGAGTGCATTGAAAAGTGCTGTTTGGGTATTGCTTGTGTTTTGATTGGTGTTGAAGGATGCTTTTGTGTGCTTCTGTAGGCAAAACACATTAAACTACCAAAGTTCAAACATTTGGGTCAGTAAGATTTTTAAAATCTTTTGAAAGAAGTCTCTTATGCTCACCAAGGCTGCAGTTATGATCAAAATGTCAGTAAAATGGTATAGTATTCATATATTTTAATATGTAATTCATTCCTGTGATGCTGGCTGAATTTTCAGTATCATTACTCTGATTTACAGTGTCACATGATCCTTCAGAAATCATCCTAATATGCTGATTTCCTGTTCATGACATCAATTAACCTCTGGTGAAGTGAAAAGCTGCATGTTTGTAGGAAATAAATCCCATTCACTGCAGAGGATCCATTGGTGAGCAAGTGATGTAATGTTACATTTCTCCAAATCTATTCTGATGAAGAAACACACTCATCTACATCTTAGATGGCCTAGTACATGTTCAGTTTTGGGTTAACTATTCCTTTTAGGTACTAATATAACCTTTTTTTCAGTAGATAAAGCACAAAAGTGATTGACAGGCTAATGATACACTTTTCACACATTTTGTCTGACAGTAAATTACAGACGTACATCAGTAAGTCTCTGGATTGAGCTGAGGAAGAGAGTCGCCTACACAGTAGTGCTCAGCTGCAGAGGGGGGTGTTATATAGGAGGTGTTTAACTTTCCACTGCAGTAGTGATGTGTGTGGGCCAGAGTAATGTTCACTGAGATCCTAGTGCCTCCACAGAGGTCTACATCAATGCTTTAACACCCAGAGATGCAGTACTACTCATCCCTCAGACCTAAATACACAGAAACTCTTCTTAGCACAGTAATTCAGCTGATGTATTGCAAAAATACTGCATATTGGGCCAACACAGAAGCTCTTCTAAGAGTAAATTAGAAAGATTTATTGCATTCAAGTGCCAATGTCTAATGCTTTTATGTAAGTGACATGTTCCCTGCATATATCTGTAAAGACTGCTATTCAGGGAAACAGATGCATTGTAGTGTATAGTTACTGAATGCATTGGATTATTTATGATACTTTCAGATCCCACTGCACCTGACAGCTTGTATAAGAATGTGTCCTGCTCAATTTTATAAAACTTTTTTCTCCATATCATAAAAAGCAATGGGGAAATGTGGAGATGGTTTGAGACAGCCTGCTGAAGCAGCTCAGGTGTAATCACAGAGTGAGGGTCCATCTATGTAAAAAATAAAATTCAGCCTGTCAAAGGCACTCTAGCCTGACTCACAGCAGTCAATCAACCCTCACTTTACACATAATGCAGAAAAAGACACACCAACACAAACCAACAGCAGATTTCTCATGATAGGCAGGTTTGCACTTTGTGTCTAAATGTCTTTCGCGCTTTATATACAAGAAAACTTTGCAAGTTACACAATTTAAACTGGCAAAAGACAGAGAGAAATCTGTGAAAAGGAACAAGAAACTGTGTGAAACTATGGGATTCAGATTGAAACAAAAGAAATGTAAATTGACATTAAAAACAATATACACTACTATTTAAAAGTTAAAGAAATTAATTATTTTATTTTGATATTATGTTTAATACACAACATTATAAATTATAGACAATTGACAGTAAAGAAAGATACTTATAATGCTACAAAAGGTTTTTTTCTTTCAAATAAACAGTTTTTTTTTACATTTCTACTCATCAGTTAATCCTGAAAAAATGCATCACCGGTTTGACAAAAATACTAAGCAGCAATAATAATAACAAATATTTCAGCTTTGCATCACAGGAATAAATTACATTTTAAAATATTTTGCAATAGATTTTTTTTTTTTAAATTGTAATAATATTTCAGATTATTACTGTTTTACTGCATTTCTGAACCCCAAACTTTTGTACAGTAATGTATTTATATATGACATATTATATAATTTTATACATGTATTTTATGTATGTATGTATGTATGTATGTATATGTGTATCTGTCTGCTCTTCCATTAGCAATGAAAACATGAGAATCTGTGCTTTTAACTGCTTGTTTGCAGATTAATTCTTATAGTCAAACCTATATTAGTTAATCTTAACAGACCCTGATCAATTTTTAATTACTTTTTGGAAGGTAGAGGTTTGCAAAGACATTTTTCGCTCACCAAGCTTGTCAGAGGCCTCTTGGGATCTTAATATCATGCGTGGAGCACTGCAAAAAAAATCTTAATTCCCTCCACGATGCGGCAGTGTTTACTGCTGTCCGAAGGGATCACAGTTATGAGAGACTGTGCTGAATTAGCTTTTGTTGTTAGCCTGTAATGAAATGCTTGGTCATCGCTCCCTGTGGGCCCGTCCTCATTAATCTGAAGGGCTGAGGCTGGCACAGGGCCGCAGGAATGAAACGGCTGTTTGCTGTGCCACGGCAATCAGCGACGTGGCTGTCTGCAAATATTTGCAAGTGCTCCGAAATGCCTTGTTGAGATCTGTCCGGTGATGAGATCACAGAGGGCTCCGGTTTGAAATATCAATCCTAAGTGCCTGACAGCATTTCTGTTCTGGGTGGCACTTGTTTCAAGCAGAATGTAGATTTTCTGCATAATTGTGTTTTTGTGATGCAGGAACAGGAATTTGAAGGGTTGTTCAGTCTGGTGTTGGGGAAGAAATTTGAAACTCATAAGTTTAAATAGTTAAATTACAGCTACTCTTTTATATTTCATTGTATTGTGTTATATTATATGATTTTATTAGTTGTTGTTTTTTTTTTTTATTTACGACCAAAACTAAGTTGTTTTGGGTGGTTAATATAAGTGGTTGCAAAGGTGTTCTAGTTATTATATATTATATTATATTATTATTTTATTCATAATATTTATTCATTTTCTGCATGCATGTTAAATGAGGCTTCTATAATGCACCTGATAATTGGCTTTAACATGGATTTGTGTTTTTATATTTTAGTCCTCCTCCTTGTGTAGTGAGTGGCAAGGTTCTTACTCTAGTGGCCACTAGGTGGCACTTCCTTTCTGCAGTAGTGTGGCACCATTGAGGCAAGAGCATGGCTCCATATTTTAATTTCTCACAGGTTCATTTTAAAGGCAAGAGAAGTCAACTGAAGAGTTCTTTGAACATCCAATGATGCCTGTAGCGTGGACAGACTATAACTTCTTGATCCAGTGAGGCCCAATACACTAATGATACACTGCTGGCATATATAAATTGCTCTTATATGAGATTGTTATACTGTGGAGTTCAAAACTGCTGGGCAACTTACAGTATATGAACATTATGGGTTTAGTGCAAATATAGGCTACATTTGTGCTTATCATTTTGGCGCTACTAATATTCAAGTTTAAAGCAGCATACTGTACAGTCAGCTAGTCATTATTTCGAAATAAACCCATAAGAATCCACTGTGTCCTGATCAAGTGTCTGGGTTTAATTTGCAGTAATGAGTGGCTTGCTCTACGTTATCCCTTATGTAATTGTCTAGCAGTGACACAAATTTGACATGAAATTATCTAATTAATTAAAAACTAGTTGGAAGATATACACAGGCTTGTGTGCCATTGGTTTTCCCAGAACATGCATATGAATCGCTGAACTGTAGATTAAATTAATGTTTGGAGGTGCGATCACATTCTGCCAAACTGAACAACACTACCTAATTTTTTGTTTGCTTATATTTTGTTCATAATGAATAAACATAGCAGGCAAAAAATTATCTGAACATAATGCTTGACTTGGCAAAGTCTGATTCCATAAAATGCTGAAAAGTATCAGTTTCTGGAGGTGTAGTATATACTGTCATTTTAACAAATCCCCAGGAGAAATTATAAGGGTAGATCATACAAAAATGAAAATTCTGTCAACATTTACTTGACCTCATGTTGTTCCAAATGCATTTCTTCAAATGGAATCAAATGGTTTTAAGTCCCATTGACTGTCATAGTATGGACAAAAAGTATAATGGAAGTCAATGGGACCCGAAACTGTTTGATTACAACATTCTCCAAAATATCTTCTTTTATGTTCTACAGAAGAAAGAAAGTCATACAGGATTGAAATCACATGAGGGTGAGTAAATGATGACAGAGTTTTCATTTTTGGCTGGACTATCCCTTTAACACAAAAACAGATGTAAAAGAACGTTAACATAAAAAATGTCCTATTAAATCAAAGACTACATTAAATTTCCTCTCTATAAAATATCTTTGTATCATATGCAAAAGGGTGGCCTCATAAAACCTTACTGAACAAAACAGGAAGCACATTTCCCTAATAAAGTTCTCCCTTTCAGGTAATGAGACTTTTTTCAGTGGCAGTGTTATTGTCTGTGACATGCAAGTTAATGCTTAGAAGAAGACTGCTGGCAGAGAGAGAGAGAGAGATGTGTACAGTAGAAAAGCCCTGCCTCCTATCTGCCTTATTTCCTGAATGATCTGCATTAATATTGAGTTTAATGCTTCATTACACCCACACCTTTAGATGGAAAAAGTGGATGATTAAAGTGCTCTGTGAAGCATCTGTCTTAAAGTCACAGAGTCATTTAAAAGAATCATGAGCTGTATGAATAAGTGATGGAACAGCCGCTAAGCAAGCAGCGCCAAACTATTAGAGGGAGAGAGGGGGTTCTTATTCTTTAGACTCACCTAAAACATTCATATACTATAGTAGTTGGCTTTGATACTGAGCTTCCTTCTGCAGGCTTAAAAGAGGCCGGACCTTATCATATCTTCACTTAGTTACGAATAGAGGACGCATCCAGACATAGCCACAGTATGCACAAGATGACAGGCTATCGGTCAGATTTTTAATATCGATGGTCAGCCAAAATGATAGATAGATAGATTAATCAATCGCGATTAATCTCATCCATAATAGTTTATATATGTGTGGGTGCTGGGTATTTTTATATGTATATACAGTATAAATACACACGTACCTGAATATATTTAAGAAATATTTACACGTATATATGTATTCATATTTATATATTATATATTTATGGCTTTCATGTGTCTTGCACTGAGGAGAGGCTTCCGTTGGGCCACTATTATGTATTGCTGGTCTCACAAGAGTGGCATTTATTTCAGTATTTCTCAGCCTGACACAAATATTTAGAAAAAAGCAAAGAGAATCCCTTCAGATCTTCTCGACTACATTGAACACAGACCATGAATTTCTCATGAAGTGTGGCGTAAAAGATAAGTTGCTTTGGAGTTGCTTTCTGTCGTTAGTCTTTTAATACTTTAGGTGCTGTTTATAGAAGCAGCGATTAAGTTGTCTGCTTTTAAGGGGTTTATGAATATTATTTAGTCCTTTAATATGTATTTTGTTATATTACTTTGTAATACAGCCTTCTTTCTATGGTAGTCTGTGATGCAATGTAACACGTCTTTATTAGGACTCTTGATTTATTGGTCTGTGGGTTTAGTAACTAAATCTAGGCCAGCTGATTCCTTAGGGTGTTTCTGAACTGTAAAATCAAAAATAAGCTTTTCATGTTCAGTGATACATCATATTCAGAACATGCTCGTAGTTAGTGACAAGATCCCCAAGATCATCAATCATATTCCTGAACTCAAAGAAATAGTTTTCAGAAGCCAATATCACACATTATTTAATGCTTGTTTATGTAAAGTACCAAATTACCAAAATGATAAAACACAATATCATTAGTTTATGATTCTCAGATTAAGAACAATCTGTCCTCTCCCATCATGAAAACCACACCTATTTATCAGCCCAGCTGCTGTGTTTCTTCTCTGTGGAAACACATTCTGACTGTCACAGGAATGTAAATAACAGCTGCCCAATTATCATGATTAGTTTTCCTAGAGTTTTTAACAGATGTACGGCTCTACCACATCACCCTGTCACACATATGCTTGCTGTAATTAATTCTCTGTGAGGTTAATGTGAACATCTGAGGGGCTTCCAGCAGGGCAAATGATTCGTCACAATGTCTCACTCTATGTTTTTGGTGAAGGGAAAAAAATTAATCCCCGTAAGATCTTATCACAGCTGTTTTAATATATGAGGTGTATTATTAAAGAAATTTGATAACAGAAAAAGCTACAGTGCCTTGTGAAAGTATTCATACCCCTTCATTTTTTTTTACATTTTATGTTGCTGCCTTATGATAAACTTCTTTAAATTACTTTTTTTCCACATCAATCTACACTCCATACACCATACTGACAAAGCAAAAACAGAATTGCCACAACTTCGTAAATGTATTAAATTTAAAACTGAAATAAGTACATTGCATAAGTATTCATACCCTTAACTAAATATTTAGCTGAAGCACCTTAACAGCCTCAAGTCTTTTTTTGTTTGATGCAACAAGCTTTGCTCGTCAGCATGAGGATGGGGGCAGATGCACATTTTCAGGTTTCTCCAGAAATATTTGATTGGGTTCAATCCCAGGCT
>NW_015557091.1:4044096-4045682 GCF_001515605.1 Sinocyclocheilus anshuiensis | reverse complement strand
ACAATTATGGTGTATGGAGTGTAGATTGTTGTGGAAAAAAACTAATTTAAAGCAGTTTAACATAAGGCAGCAACAAAACAAAATGTGAAAAAAATGAAGGAAGAAGCTTTTGAGATGGTCAAAGATAGTTGAATTAAATAGTGCTGCAGCTGATCAGTGTTGGGCTTTGGTTTTAATATGCTATTCTTTGTACTGTTATTCAACAATAAAACAGTGTAACCTACTTTTTGGAGAAAACCCTTTGCAACCAGTTCTTAGTAGCTGTAGTAGTTTGTCTTTTTCTGGTAGATTTAAAGTTGTGTGTGTTTGTGAAGATAGATAGATAGATAGATAGATAGATAGATATATATCTATCATGTGACCCCTTTAAAACACATTATGTTGCTTCTCTAATTTTACATGCAAGTATAGCCGAAATCACAGCACAGCTATTGTCTTTATCTTATTTGATTTCATCAGACGACGGCTCGATTATAAATCAGGATTTTTGTGCAGATTAACATCTTGGAAGGGAGAGCTATGTAGTCTTAATTGGCAGCGTTTCAGTCACTATTTCATATTATTTTGGTTGTCTGACAACAGAAACAGTCAAATATAACAAGGAAAACAGTTTTATTGAGAATTTGGCTGCATCAAATTACAGTATGTGGGCACAGAGAGGCAAACAAATGTATTAATAAATAATAAATGTACATTTTGCATGTTTATAAGAAGTGAGCTGCCCTGTCCTGCAAATAATGTAAACAGGCTTGTGTAAGTAAATTGCTCAGTGCAAAAGAAGTAATGGGAACCTGGTATTTCTATGTTCTTTTATTCATTGCGTCTAATAGGCATGAGCAAGTTATTTGAAAAACATCTAGGACCTTTGAAACATGTCTAGTCTTCATGCTCTATGTTGAGTATGGTTTCACTAATAATAAACATACATTTGCATAAAGCATCCATATTTGTCCATGCCCATGTTGATTAGAGTATTAAAAACGTGAAAAGTATTAATTTAAGGTACATTTAGAACAGATAAAAATGTGATTAAGTTACGATTAATCACGAGTTAACTCATGACAATCATGCGATTAAAATATTTTAATCGATTGACAGCCCTAATATATATATATATATATACAGTGGGTACGGAAAGTATTCAGACCCCCTTAAATTTTTCACTCTGTTATATTGCAGCCATTTGCTAAAATCATTTAAGTTAATTTTTTTTCCTCATTAATGTACACACAGCACCCCATATTGACAGAAAAACACAGAATCGTTGACATTTTTGCAGATTTATTAAACGCTTCTCTAGTAAGTTTCGTTTGTGTGTGAAGACGCTGCAGGCAGCGGCGCAGCGCAAATCTGTAAATGAATATTCCAAAGTGAAGTAAACTTCAACGGATTTCCCTTGCTCAGGGAGTAGGGAGCATTGGACACTGTGTAGGGAGCATGTCAATCGGGACACAGTTCAAGCACGGAGCTCACTTCTAACTAGATGATCTGAATCAGGTGTGTTAACAAAGAGAGACGTGCAAAACATGCAGAGCGGGGGTACGCGAGGACTGGAATTGAGAACCGCTGGTCTAGAACAATTCTTA
>NW_015557091.1:4035990-4043986 GCF_001515605.1 Sinocyclocheilus anshuiensis | reverse complement strand
GAAAGAGAATTGATTAGTTCATCTCGAGTCTTCGGGTTTTTCCGAGTCGTTCGTTCATCACGTGACAGCCCCATAAGCCCAAACACGAAGACTTGTCAGATAAGAGGAGGTGAGCTAATCATAGACTGAAGACTCAGGTAAACAATGAATTAATATTTTCTGTTTCTTATAGCAGTTTTGTATTGTTTGTAGTGTGATCAACGTTTGCGTAAGTAGTAGACATATTAGGGAAGTAACACGTAACATTTTAATTATATTTTGTTAAAATGAACGAAATGAACGAAATGACTCGAAAAAAGATTCGTTCATTTTGCTGAACGAGACTCAAAGGTCCGAGTCGGTAAAATGATCCGAACTTCCCATCACTAGTTTGTTGAAAGACGGAGCGAGGGGCGTGGCAGTACTGAAACACCGTCTAAGCTGTTCAGCAATCACAACGCACTGGGACAGCTAACCAATCACAACACATTTTGTTTTTCGGAAGGCGGACCTTCATCAAAGCCGGAACTAATCGAGCCGTTTGTGCCAGGCTGGGGAGAAAGGTATTTTAATAATGTAAATTATGTGAAAAATAATGCGTTTTTCGAACCACCAAGCATGAGAGCATGTTCTAGTACACCCCCAAAACAAAATCAAGACTTTGTAAAAGAGCATAATAGGACCCCTTTAATATAGGCAAATTTTACGATTGTGGCAATACTTTGTGAAAATATATACATTCTATAAGCTAAAGGGTATGAATTTCTTTTTCTTTAAATTCCCTGCTGGAACCAGCAAGTTAGTTTACATTTTATTTTAAACGTGCGACCTGTATGGAGTTTCTTTTGTGTTAGTGTGCGCGTTACGTTATGATTGGTCAACGTGTTTATGAACTTTAAATCATCACTTGACATTGTACCGTCTGTGTGTTAGTATATTTTACAGAAAGAGCCAGCTTTATTGTTGTTCGTCAGTGTTGAAAGAGCAGAGGTGACATTTGGTGACTGACGGAATAACCTCTGAGCGGATGATGATGATGATGGGGCGCGAGCACGGCGCCTGCCGTGTCTCATCATCATCATCAGCTGGCTGTAGTAAGGAGCGCGCGGTGGCACTTTCTCGCGCTCTCCTCGCACGCGCTCTCTCATTCCAGCGCGAGCGCTGTGCCATGCAGCTCGTGCGTCTTCGCGTGCCAACCTCGCGTACGCTCGGAGCGTCAGACCCCGGCGAGATGCGGGAACTATAACGAGAGCTCAGATGTTTGGAGGTTCTCCACTGGATTGTTGGTAAATGTTCCTGCCCCACTCTCTGACGACCATGCTTTACTTCCAGCTGGTGATCATGGCGGGGACGGTCATGCTGGCATATTACTTCGAGTACACGGACACGTTCAACGTGCACGTGCAGGGCTTCTTCTGCTACGAGACTGCGTACACGAAACCCTACCTCGGACCCGAGGACACGAGCGCCATCCCGCCCGCCCTGTTGTACGCGGTGGTCACTGGAGTCCCCACACTGCTGGTGAGTCGCTGATGGCAGTGGTTATGACAGTCACTTCATTGATAGCTAAGTGCCATGTAGTGATCAGAGGATATTGATAATCATTGATAAATTCATTTATTGATAAATGAATAAATTATTGCATAAAAGCAGAGGTTGATAAATGATAAATTGATTGATTTATATTGATTATCGTTGATAAGTGCTTTCAAGTGATTTACATGTATTGACAAATGAATTAGTTATTGCATAAAAGCAAATTAAGCTTGAGATTTATAAATGATAACTGGTGGATGTATAAGTGTTATTGACTGTAAGTGATCAGTTGATTTATCTTAAGTGCATTCACAATTATTGATTAAAAACAATGATTGCATCAAGGCGGATCAGATTGATAAGTGATTTCATATTGACTTACCTGTTAGGTGTTGATGAATTGATAATTGATTGAAAGCACATCAGACTAGTAAGAATATGTATAGGTTATTACTTGATATTTATTCTCCTTGTTAGAGTATGAGTATGATTTTCAAGTAATATTCATATTTAGTTTTTCAATTATACGTCATTTTAAGTAATTCGTAAATTAATAATTATGAAAGACTAGAGACTGATGTGATCACTTGATATCGATTGTCTTCAATCAATATTGATTAATGCTGATTTGAGTTTTTGATACTGATTTTCAGTTGTATTTTTTTTTGCATTTATGGATTATTAAAGGAATAATTGCATGGAAGCAAATCAAACTTCAGATGCAAAACTTGATTTTGATTAATTAGAGAAATGATTGCATGGAAGAAGATCCGGCTAGAGTTTGATTAGTGGTTTGATATTATTTTTGCCATTTTTGCCAAGTGCCATGGGTTGCAAGTGGTTCTATAATAATTAATGTGTGATTTGTTTTAGATTTTGATTGAATAAGTGATTTTGCTTGATTTGTGCTTTGATTTTTAGAGGTTTGCAAGAGAGGTTTAACAAAAACACTTGAAAATGTGCTATTTATTATTGATTGAGCAATGCGAGTGATTGCATTAAAGTAATTCAAGCTAGAGATGCATAAAAGACAGGTTTAATAAAAAAAAACACTTTCGGAATATGTGCAACAGTGCTGTGTTCTGGCAATGCTGTCTGAGGTACAGAAATAATGCACACCATGAGTCTTTAAGACGAGACTTGTGTGTGAGTCATGACTGCCTTTAGTTGACACTGCTGTTCATTATCACTTTCACATTCAAATACATTCCAACTCTGCTGATTTTGTATGTTTATTTATAATTTAAATGTTATTTCTTAAACAACTGAATGGAATACTCATTTTCATGCATGCAGGATTGTATAATTAAACTGATCCAAATATGTTTCATCTTGGTAAATCAGCATAATGAGTTTTCATTATCTATGCATTGTAGCGAATCAGCTCATGGGGAAATATGAATAATTAATCATAACTAGTTATAATTAATTATAAATATTTAGATCCGCTGTAGATATTTAGCTGACCTCTCAGGGTCAACTGTTTGTCAATTCTAAGAACGTTAATTTCCTGGTTAAAGGAAATAACTTTCTTACTGTTCAATTCTACACAGAGCTTGTAGCATAAATCGGCATGATTAAGTGACTCCAGTTATGAGCAAATCTAATGAATAACTGATTTGTTAAATCAAATGAAAAATTGTGTTTTTGATTGGTCCAGACGCTACACATGCATAAATTAAGCCTGCATATCATAAAACCCCCTCTCTCTTCATACCTAGCTTAAGACGAAGCCTTTGATGTTAGATCTCATAAGACATTGCCCCAATACTGAATGCCTTCATTAGCTTGACTATTCACTGACAACTTCATTGTTGTTTAATAATACTTGTTCATCGAAAACTGCAGAGAACAGCAAACTGTGAATATAGACATCTCACATCTCACTGTCTGTAATTTAATGTTCACCAGCCCACATTATTTCATCAGTAGCAGTGACTCAATGTAATGTGCCGCCGCACTGGACCTTTGCTGCTCTGTCAGCTCATAGTGGGGTTCTGTATCCATCGAATGCGTTTAACAGATGAATGGCTGCAGATAAAAGGACATTTTATGCTTAAAACGTGAAGCTTTCGGAGTTCTCTTTTGGTTCATTATATATTGATTTTAGGATTACATTCGATGGGACTCTATCATTTCTATTTTGAACTATTTCTGTTTCTTTGTTTCTGCTAAATATACAAGAGAATGCCAGGCAGATAGATTATTTGCATATTTATTAATTAATTAATTCATTTATTCATGTATTTACTTTTTCTTAGGGCTGATCACATTCAGTGGATAGAAATGAAGCTTCATTTGTGTGTGGTTTTTTTTTGTTTTTTTTTTGCATTCAGGAGATTGGTTGGAGATATTTAATAGCAAGTAAATGCTATCCTTGAGCCAAGGTCCAAATGCAATTCTGGTTACACCTGCCATAAATAATGCTTACTGGCCATGAAAAATTATTATTATTATTAAGAGACAGTGGGGGTGGTGAGATCTTTTTTACACAAAATTACCCAAGCCAAATTCAAGCAATGTAGCCATGCAATTTGTCTCTCTCTCTCTCTCTCTCTCTCTCTCTCTTTTTTTTTTAAGTTATGTATTTATTTTTATTTATTTATTTAATATTTTTGTCTCTGACAAATTAGATTTAGTTCCTTTTCCTTGTATAGTTGCATTTTTACTGTTGAACCAAGGTACATTTTTTTTATCAAATTTAGCACTTAGTGAGCATATATTCTTCTTTTCTTTGCTGATAACCTATTCTAGATTGCAGATTTGCCCACACCTCTAAAAATATAAATTAAAATAAATAAATAAATAAAAACTATGGTTTGTGACTTTACACGTTGATCAGACAATTGATTGCTGTTTAAGTGGGTGGTTTTTAGAATAAGCTGCAGTGTGGACTAGATTTTATTAATAGTCAAAATTATTGAAGTGTTTGGTATGTTTGGCTATGTTGGTATGCTTCATAGTCTGAATACAAAAGATGAGTGGAAGAAAGAAAATTAAATATAAAGACTACTTATTTTCAGTGATTCCCTCCTAGACTGTTTCCAGACTCCAATAGATGCATTTTTCATTTACAGTGCTGTCAGATTATAAGTTTCCAGACTCTAATAGATGCATTTTTCATTTACAGTGCTGTCAGATTATAAGTGTTGCTACATGGCAGCTAGGTTATATTTTTTCCCCCAACACCTTTCTGAGTGGTGCAGACAGATATTGGCTCATGTTTTTCTAGACCGAAAAATAACAATCCGATCTCCATGTCGCAACACTATGACCCCAGCCAAAGCTGTCGTAAAGAGAAATGAACTCTATCTCCACAAAGTATTGCTCATAAACTCCACGGCAGACTTGCACTGAAACCATCACACTGTGATTTGTAGTCTGAAAGGCTTGCGGTAAAGATATGAGCTTCAGACAGAGATATTGCTCAGTTTGAGCCGATATTGGCAAAATGACATTGATGCGTTAAGGTGCGGATTTAGGGGAAAAAGTCTTTCAAACGTAAATGATTAAAGAAATCCCTCAACATAAGTTCGCTGCTGGATTTGGATGCGATTGTGTGATATCACACGTAGACAGTCAGACTTTTGGATGAGGCAGACTAGCATTCCCATCACATCTTCATTTAAAACCGATTACAACGTAAAATCCTATTTAATACTGATAAATCTTCTGATAATGAATGGAATTTGACGATCACTGCCAAATGTGCTAAATCACAATAAAGCCCATACTTCAACAGAGATTATAATGAGCAAAGTTTGAGTATAATTGTTTTACCCAAGCATTTAATGACTTTCCATGATGACTTTTGCAGATTTACTTGATAGCGCAAGGCAGGGCCAATAGTCATGGCAAGATTAAAGGAATACTTCACCCAAAAATGAACATCTGTTGAAAATGTATACTCACTCTCAGGCCATTCGTGATGTAGATGTTTATTTCTTAATTGGAACAGATTTGGAGAAATTTAGCACTACATCACTTGCTCACAAATGGATCCTCTGCAGTGAATGGGTGCAGTCAAAGAGAAACATCATAATCATGTCTTGTGAAGTGTGAAGAGATGTAGTTTGTAAGAAACAAATCATTAAGGTGTTTTAACTAAGGCTGTCCTCGACTAAAGATTTTTCTGATCGACTAATAGTTATTCATTTAAAGCGTTTAGACTGATCGCACTTTTATATTTATGAACCATATAATTCATAATAATGAGCCTTTAATTGCCTATAGCCTATCAGCGCTCAAGCGCACACATAAAACTTGCCACAGCACACCGCAGAAGTAATGATTATGAATGCGTAAGGGAACAAATGGCAAGAAGACTGCCTTAACATTATGATAATTCATTGATAAACTAGTGTTTCGGTTGTAGTGTTCATTTTTATTGTAAAATGTAAATTTGTTTTTGACACGCTCAAGTTCACAGAGACCTAGATGGCAGAAAGCACTCCCTGTTTGCTTTCATCATGTTACAAAAGCAAAACGTTTTGTTGTTATTGTGAGTGCACACAAATAAAAGAAGATTTAAAAAATGTATTACTCTTATCTGTATGACCAAAAATAATGGAGTATTTTAAGTTAAATGCAAATGATTGCACCGGTGTGCCGAATTCTGCACCCCTGCCAGATTATGCACCCCCTTGTTGAAGTCGCTAACTGATTGCCTAATCCTAACCCCACCTCACAACTACTCCTAAACCTACCAAAACGAGGGGGTGCATGATCTGGCAGGAGTGCAGAATTCGGCACAACACCGGCATTTCCATGTTAACTGTCATGTAGTGAGTGCGCTGCTATTCAGCTTCCACACTCAGCACAAACACTCGAATAGCGCACATTTTTCTAAGTTAACATTAAAGCGACCAGCCATGTAATGATGCTATTACTTACATGTTTCAGAAGATATGCCACATTTGAGGTCCCAAACGAAATGACTGTTTGGGTGTCCTGACCGATGTACTGTTAATTATCTGTCTGTCACGGACTACGTGACTTCGCCACTTCCTGTGGATTTTTTTTTTGTCACTGCAACTAGGCGACTAATAAAATTTTGATCGACTAAGCCTCTTCGCATCGACTAATGGTTAGTCGACTGTTAGCGGGCAGCCCTATTTTTAACTGTCGCTTTTGGCCAAAATAGTCCATAATCTACTGTATACTAGCTTTACCCCCATTGAAAAAGTTGACATGTTTGTTTAGAACTGTTTTGGACTGTTTTTACTTGAAAATGGTACATGGTGAATATTTTTCTCCTGATTCAGATGAGACAGCTTTTTTTACTTGAGAAAGCCAAATTACGGATGGAGGACTCATTTTTTAGCCAGAAGCAGTGATTTGAAGTTACAAACGATGGTTTTGTTTATTACAAACACACAGCTTTTCACTTCACACGACATTCATTGATAGGCAGGAATTGTGTGGATTGTTTTTATCAGCTGTTTGGACTCTCATTCTGACGGCACCCATTCACTGCAGAGGATCCACTGGTGAGCAAGTGATGTAATGCTACATTTCTCCAAATCTGTTCTGATGAAGAAACAAACTCATCTACATCTTGGATGGCCTGAGAGGGTGATTGCATTTTCAGCAAACTTTTATTTCTGGTAAACTATTCATTTAATATGCAATGTGCCAGTCATTTTAGCTCATGATTTGCAAGTGCACTTGTATGTAAACGTCTTATATTGAACACGAAACACATTCTCATGCACACTCTTTGAGACGTCCCCTATCATCATGTGCCCTTGAGCAAGGCACTTAACCCAGATTGCTCCAGGGGGACTGTCCCTGTAATAAAGACGTGCTGAAGTCACTTAGGACAAGAAAGCAATTACCACATGACTTATAACTAATAATAAGCTAATATAAGCATGCACATATTTCTCTGACTCACTTTTAGAAATAAAGCTTCCAATTAGGGTTTTACAGCTTAATGTCATTTTATGTGAGTCTCATAGAAATGTCTTATTCATAATAAATAATATTTGAATAAAGTCCTGTTGTTACTTAGTACCTTTTTTGCATTGACAATTTCATATTAAAAACATTTTTACACACAAATTCTGCTACTGTAATACTGTTAAAATTGTCTAAACATTTTTTTTTTTAAATCAGTCTAAAATAAATTAAATGCATTGCAAATACTACTGACAAATAATTTATGATTTAAATAATATATTTTGTGCACATTAATGATTTATTGAAGGATTATATATTAATAGTCCTAAAATATGCCTCATAATTTTTCTCTTTTATTTTCTTTTGATTATGGGGTGAAATATGACCCAGACATATTCATCAAAGTTTCATGAGATTTATTCACAAATAACTTTTTTATTCTGTCTATTTTGAAGAAAGCTAACTGGTGTTTTATTGTCAGAGAGTTTCATCTTTGTATGTACAGTACAATATATATATATATATCTATCTATATATATCTATCTATATATCTATCTATATGTCTATCTATATATATATA
>NW_015557091.1:4030134-4035738 GCF_001515605.1 Sinocyclocheilus anshuiensis | reverse complement strand
TGTGTGTGTGTATATATATATATATATACATAATGTATGTGTGTGTGTGTGTGTGTGTGTGTATGTATATGTGTGTATGTATTTCAAAAGTTATTTCTAAATATGATACATTAATGACTTGGTAAGGATTGCAGAAGGTCAATTTATCAGTGAAAATTACTAAAGTGTTAAAAAAAACACTGAAGAACCTTTATTTCTTGGAGTGAAGCCTGTGTTGTTTTTGATCTCTGTCTCTCTCTGACTTTGAAGCTATTGAATTGGTGCTTTTTTTTTTTATTACACTGGCAAACTGGGTTTTGAACCACAGATACAGATGACAGCCGTCTGCTTCTGACATGCAGTCAAATGTGATAAATCATCATCTTCTTTCATAGTGACTTGTTAGAAATGTAGAGGCTTTCCATTTATGTTCCTCCCCAGAACTACTACTTTTATATCTTGGTATACACTTGTATATCAAAGTAGAGTTCACAATTGAGTTGTGACTGCCATCAGAGACAATTCAACAACCAGTTTCCATTATTGAAAACACAATTTTATTCCACCGTTATGCTTTCAAAAACGTATGTAACGGCATCCATTTAGCATTAGATCATCAAAAACCAGTAAATTACTTCACAATTCACAAGTAATCACGCTTATCCTGACCATTCCAAGTTGAATCTGTAATAGCACTCATTATATTGAATGTATTTTGTCTGGCACAGACTTTCTTTCAGAGTGGGTATCAATAAATAAAGTACCTAAGATTACAAAAATGTGGTTTCAAAATCTTTTAGTATTCTGCAGTGCTCAAATAATGTGTGTGGAGTCTCTGTCGGTACTGACCACAAACAAAGTCCCTTTAAGCAAGTCAGTTTACTTGGCAGCCATCTTGGGAATGAAGATGTATTGTTGTTTTGACTAATGACACTTTGTTGTAGAATTTTATAGATCGTAGAGAAAGGTCTTCTTTTACTGGCCCAATATATTGGTTACAGGGGTCAAAGACGAGACGTCCCATTTTGGTGTCTGCATCCAATTAAATTTACAAAAGGGATTTTTCTATGCATAGAAAGCATATCAAATGCAAGTGAAGCGTCTACTTTAATGTTTCAAATAACATTTGTGAAAATAAAATGTCAAAATATGGGTGAAATAATGTTCCATCGTCAGTCAGCGTAACAGATGTATTTATGTAAAAATGAAACCATGTACTTATTCTAACCTGTACTAATTAAAATTATTAGTAGAGATGCACCGATTGCAATTTTCTTGGCCGATTCCGATTTCCGATTTTTTGGAAGTCCGATTTTTTGGATTTTCTTTCTAAGAACTATAATTGACAGCATATACAAACAAAAATCTATGCAAATTTCAATGCAAAAATTATTTACATAATAAAATAAATTATTATAGTACAATTCCCCCAATCTGGACTAAGTTACAGATTTTCTCTCACTTAAACAACCCCCAAAATAAAGTGCTCTGTGACTGGAAAGAGGAAGAAATAGTTAACTTAAAATAAGTTGCTGTATGTAACAAAATAGATGTCATTTCCCACTATGTTTATAAATGGTCATTTTTTCCCCCTAATCTTATTAAATGTCATGTTTCACATCAAATTCATACTTTGTTTCAATTAATTCAGTTAGAATAATAAGAAACTGTAGAGTTGTTATCATTCAAATGAAATTGGTATTAACAAACTCTATCTTTCCACTGCTGAGGAAACAGAAGCTGCATCTGAAGTGGCATTAGATGCATTTACACAGACAGTTCTCTGTGCACACAGCAGAGGTGGGGGACTCGAGTCACATGACTTGACTCGAGTCAGACTTAAGTCACAAATTTTAGGACTTGAGACTTGCTTGACAGATACTCATAAAAGACTTGACTTGACTTTGACTTGATATTCATGACTTGAGACTTGACTCGGACTTGAGTTAAATGACTCGAAATAACTTGTCTTTTGTTCAATAAATATCTGTTTGTTTTTGAACGCACCGCAACCTAACCAAGTGTCGCAGCAGGCAAGCAGAGAGAGCTAACATAAGAGCGTGGCAGTGTTGCCAACTTAGCGACTTTGTCTCTAGATTTAGCGACTTTTAAGACCCCTTTAGCGACTTTTTAAAAAAAAAAAAAAAGTGCCTGGCGGCTTCTTGGACAAACCTTATTTAGTTTCTGAGACTCGCCGGTCCTGCCGCACGAGCGCGGGGTCTCTCTTTCCCAGCGCACACACGCCTCTCTCTGCATCTGCTCTGTTCTGCGAGAGGCTGAGAGGAGCAGCGCTTTCAGTTAAAACCGATATTATGTTGCTTCGAACTTTATATTACATGCAAATATTGCCGAAATCACAGCACAGCCATTGTCTTTATCTTATGTGTATTTGATTTCATTAGACAACGTCGTGATTATGAATCAGGATTTTTGTGTGGATTAACATCTAACGGAGAGCTGGTAGTTCTAATGTGCCGCGTTTCAGTCTCCATTTCATATTCATCCCGTTGTCTTACAACAGAAACAGAAAAATATACTAGTGAAAACAGTTTTATTGAGAATTTGGTTGCATTTAAAATACAGTTTGTGAGCACTATCAAATTTATTTTTTTTGCAAGTGGAATGCATTGTAAATGGTTATTCACTGTTTATAAGAAACAGAAAAATATACTAGTGAAAACAGTTTTATTGAGAATTTGGTTGCATTTAAAATACAGTTTGTGAGCACTATCAAATTTATTTTTTTTGCAAGTGGAATGCATTTTAAATGGTTATTCACTGTTTATAAGGAAATGTCAGCTTTTTTTGGCAGTAGCACTTAGTATATGCATGTGTACAGTACAGTGTCTAAAAATGGGTCTTCAGTGTTAGACTTTGAGTGAAAAGCCTATGGATAGTTTATGGGGATGCATAAAAGAAAAAAAATCTAAGTTGCGAACCCAACCTAGGATACACGAACAAACAAAAAAACCCTCAAACTTGCAAGCACAACCATGCACACTCATACACGTGCACACACATTCACTCACAAATATTAATAAATCACACGCACTCAATTCACCTCTCTCTCTCTCTCTCTCTCTCTCTCTCTCACGCACATAGATTAATAATGTACATAAACAGGTGCAAGGTTTGTGTGATTCAATTATTAATATTTTTTTCTTGTTGTTATTCTTTTGTTAAAAAGGAAGGATCTAACTTAAGGATGTGTTCATGTCCCATAAAGGTGATTTTCGATGTTTCTTCCTCTTCTTGAGATCTACAGGCACTTCAGGTTGACAAGCTTGTGTAAAAACATCACACAAGGGTGACAACATAAGAGTATGGTGTAATGTTGAGGAATTCCTGCTCGGGTGGAGGACTGTAACCTCGTGCTTAGAGCTTAACCCTGAAGATTGAACCTTCTTATTCTGATGCAGATTAGTTCTTTGTGTTGTGTATTCGCTTGAAACCATCTGTTCTATAATAATTTTTAACCGTTTGGTGTGGAAGAACCCGTTTCAGAATATTAACAGGTTTTAGCCAGTTTTAACAAGTAAAAAAGTGTTAATGTACATATGACAGGGCCATTTAAAATGTAATCTAGCCCTTAACCGCTGATAGTATAAACACTCTGTTTAAAGCTCATTACGTTAACCTACTTTTATACCTCCTGTTGTTATTCAGACAGTCATACTGTTTTAGTTGCTAATATTAGTTGCTATGAAAGAATCCTGTCCATCATGACATTACAACAACCTCGACCAACGATATGAGTTTGGGGCAAGGCTATCGGTTTGTTTGACCAATGGGAGATGAGAACATGTTTAGGGAAATGTTTAGGTTTTTTCAGTTCTCTTTGGTGACGCTAGTGGTACAGAAATGGCATGCATCACCTATAATATCAGCATGATATTAATTTCATTATTCAGTGCAAGAAAATTATGTCTTCGTAATCTATCATTAAGGAATCTATTAATCTGTCAAATAAATTGCATTCCTTTTCAGCAGACATCACCAAGCTCTCTTATTTTTCAGCCTTCTAACTACCTGTCATATAGAAACAGTTTTTCACAACCCAATAAATTCCTAAAAGATACAATCAAGTAATTTTTTCCCATTGAATATCCTTTTTCAAGTCAAGCTCTTTATTCTCATTGTACCGTCACACATTTTTTTCCCCTGTGAGGTTGTTACATTAAATATATAGAAAAATACAAGTATACATATTTATATTTTCCGTACATACATAAAGTCTTAAATTCTCTTAAATTAGCTTTTGTCAACAAATATATGATCAAATATGTGATTAATCTAATTAATCAGCACCTCATGCAAGTAATTTGATTGACAGCCTTGGTTTAAATCTGTTTCCTGATGGATGTATAGATCAAATGGAAGCAATGATGTGTTTCTCAAATGGCTATGTTTTTTTTCTATTTTTCTGTCTTTCCTGATCATTTTCTCTTCTGCTGGATGCTCATAACCTAGATTCTGCAGTATGTATGTGTGTAAAGCCTTGAGCGGTTTTGCTACTATTTTGAAGTAGAGAGGGGGGTGAAGAGGCCACCAAACTACGCTTCTCTACCTAGATTTTAATGCAGAGGTTTATGCAGTTTGAGAATGTGAGATTAAGTCTCTCAGCTTTTGGAAGCAGAAGATCCTGCTTGCATCTATAAGCCCCAAAAGCAAACCCTCGATGAGCTGGACAAGCTCTTAAATCACTCTGACAGATCAAGAAGAGCCTCAAGCTCCTCATGTGTGTTCGTATCCTGGTCTCGTTACCTCAGTCAAACCCGAATCTCTGCACTCATGAACAGAGGAAGAGAAAGAAATGTCTGTTTTATTGCAGATAGAGTTTACTTTACATGCCTAAAATCTTTATGGGACCTAAAATCCATTTTTAATGATAACATGAATTTTCCAAATTTACTTGATTTAATGAAGTGATGATTCAGTCCTAGATATGAGACTATATGTGATGATTTTCTGAATGTGACAGGATACTAAACAACCTTATGCATTGGGAATTGAATGGATTGTGAAGGGGAGGGGCTAAACATGAGAGGGCTTGGTGACATCAGTGGAGAAGGAAAGTCGTTTCACAGGCAGAGCAAGTTATTACATTTTGATGAAAAATTACAAAAACACTTTTTTTTTTAAATAACACACAGAGGAATCATTCACAATAAGACCAGGAACAAGAAGACTAAAATATAATAATTTTGATTTTGTTGCTTTTAATAAATGTTACTGTTTTCATAGTTTTTCACTAAAATCTAAAAATTTGATCTGTCTCTGAAATTTTTTTTCTTATAATGCACTAACAAGGGTTATGTAGGCGATGAAGAATAATGTTAACCAATGATATCAATCTAACTGACAAAATTATTCAATCCTATAGATGAAGTATGCAGTGTGAAAAGGCCTGTAGGCAAGGCTTCTGTCTACCACAATATTGCAACACTTCATCTACTAATGGATGCAAATAAGGGCAGAACGATCTTTAATTTGGATTTATGGGATATAAATAGTGCCCATTCTCATAATGAGCATCAGCAGAATAAAACATAATACATTTATTATGACCGGCAGGCTTTAACGATGCAGCCAGAGACTAATCATAATCTTGCTTCTGTTTCAGGC
>NW_015557091.1:3998678-4029560 GCF_001515605.1 Sinocyclocheilus anshuiensis | reverse complement strand
CAGTTGTAGCTTTCCACACACTCGTAGCTTCTTGGGTTCTGTACTCTGTTATATACCAATAAAATCGAAAATGATTTTGATTGTGGGCTATATTACTTGATCCGTTAAGAAACCATCTAGTAATAACTTATTGCACTAATAAGCACCACTCACATTTTCTTCAGAAAATGTATTAGTTAATTTTATTTCAGACGTTTCACATTTTCTGATGTTCCGCTCTGTTTCAGATAACCGTGACAGAAACGGTGTTGTTCTTGATACAATACACATCAAAAGATCTTGACAGTCGAGAGAAGACCATCATCACCGGGGACTGCTGTTACCTCAACCCATTAGTGAGGAGGAATTTCCGTTTCCTTGGTATGTCACGGCTATTCCACTTCATTTTATGGATCTTTTTATGGAACGTTGTGCTTGCAGCCCTGGCATTCAATTTATAGTTAAACTGTGGGAATTACTTGGATGTGTTTTGTCCCTCTCAACAGAAAGAGAGGTTGCACCAACCAACAGTAAGTGCACTAATGTCAAAAACCCTTGTATTTTATGTTAAAACCTGTGTAGGAAGGTGTTTGAAATACTTTTATTTTATAATAGAGACATTTCAGACAAATAAGAGCTGCTCTCATTTACCTTCGTGTCTGACTTCTGTAAAACACAAATGGAGAAATAAAAAGTAAAAAAATCTCTAAAAGAAAGTTCTTAATAGGATAAAACAGCACCTTAAAAGAACAGTAGTCCAGTATGACTTGTGCTCTATATTTCTATATTCTGAAGCCACACAGTAATGTTGTTTGAGGAACAGACTGAAATATAATATGTTATTAATAATAATAATGAAAAGGATGACTTGAATGCTCAATTGGCTTCAGAATGCTTGAAATAAGACAAATGGACTACTGTTTTGTTGCTTTTGTTGTACTTTTTGACCTTATTGGAGCTTAACAGCTATGGTCACTTTACTGGATGTTTGTTTTATGGAAAAAAGCAGAATACGTTTTCTAAATGATAAATAAAGTAATAAATAAAATAAATGAAGTTTAAATAATGTAACGTAGGTTTGAAAATACATGTGGGTAAGTAAATGACACAATTTTCATTTATGGGTGTAGTGTTCCTTTAAGGTTTAGTCAAAATGCAGTTTGTTGCACACAAAAAAAATGGATTCTTAGAATTAGTGATGCACCAAAATTTCAGCAATAGAAAATATTCAGATGAAACAGCAAAAAAATAAATAATTTTGGTGCATCAATATTGGGAACACAACCTGTACTTCTATAAGATCTACATGTGTTTTTGCTGTGTAACCTCACATGCTCTACAACACCATGATAGTAAAGCCTCTCCAGCCACGTCACATATACTTAAGACCAGACTTAATCTGCGCTGTCTGACTGTCTGTCTCTCTTCCTTGCTCTTTCGTTCTCGCAGTTAAATTTTTTCCCCTTTTCACTCAATTTCTCCCTCTAATGCTTTAGTGTTTTTGTGAGATAAAGAAACAGCAACGTCATGGATTATTAGCCTGATCCTCAGAGAAAATCCACTTCCATCTCCTATTAATTTCTGCATTAAATGGTTCCCATTCACCACAGACGCATTTTCCGGTAGAATATACAGTACTTTAGTCATACTTTCACAGTTTGCTGCGCCAAGTCATCCGAGCTGCTGGATTGTTGGACATCTGACGGCATTAACGGTCTTAAAGACAAATCAGATAAGCAGAATTGTTCCTAAGCCTCCTACAAGTCGCTGAGAAGATCACCTTTACTTTACTGACAGCATCTGTCACTGTTCAGCAGCAGTCAGTGTGGCCCAGGGGAAATCGGATCTATCTGAGACCTTTTTTTTTTTTTTTTTTACTTTACAGCACTTGGCACCTCAAAAGCATTGTCATGATTGTTTACAGACTACATCTTTGACATTTTTATCTTTAAAGAGATATAGCAAGTTATTTCAAGCTCCGGGTTTTTCTAAAAGGGACAGTTCACCCAAAAATTGTGTGTATGATCATTTACTCACCCGCATGTTGTTCCAAACCTCATCAGAAATGTAGAAAGAGACTAAAATTTAAGTCATTATTCATTGAAAATCCATTGCAGTTCTCAAATCTCATTTACTTTTGACATCAGTGACACCAAATGACATTCATTGGTAACTGAGGAAAGTCATAGAGGTTTGGAACAACATAAGTGTGAGTAATGATACGACAATTAAGCAATAAGGTTAAAAAAACTTAAGGTTTTGAAAACTATTCAAAAGTTTTGAGTCAGTAAGAATTTATTTATTTTAATAAATTAATACTTTTTTTCAGTAAGGACACATTAAATTGATCCAAAGTGACAAAAAAAATCTCTTTCAAATAAATGCTGTTTTTTTTTACTTTCCATTCGTCAAATGTGACCAAGAAAATTGATAACAGTTTCCACAAAAATATTAAACAGCACAATTTTCAATAATAATAATAAGAAATGTTTCTTGAGCAGCAAATCAGCATATTAGAATGATTTCTGAAGGATCATGTGGCACTGAAGACTGGAGCAATGAAATTTCAGCTTTGCATCACAGGAATAAATTACATTTTAAAATATATTAAAATAGAAAGCAGTTATTTTAAAGTGTAATAATATTTCACAATATTACTGTTTTTACTGTATTTTCAATCAAATAAATGAAACTTGAAATACATTACTATGTGTATGTAAATATATTCACAATATAGCACATTTCCTTATTGCTTCTACAAAATGTTATTAAAAATATAAAGGACAAATCATCCATTTATATCCTATATATGTTAAAATGGTTCATTGTAACATTATTTTACTAAGAAAATTCTTTTTGGGTGCTGATTGATTATTATCTGATTTACAGTTTTAGTCCTTGCAAACCTCAAACTCAAAAGATAAAGCACCTAGAAGATTTCCAGTCTGTGGCGGCTGCTTGAAATCAAAATTTTGAAGAATGATGTTTCTTCCTGTTTTGTTTGAGGTTTGATGATGCATCTCGACTGAAAAGCATCGAATGAGACCAGTTGCTTTGTGACCTGGAGTCACTGGCTTGTGTTATGTGCATAATGAGTCACGCTGCGATGTTCTTCGGGAGAGATTAAATTTAGAAAATGGCTGTGGGTCATGGTGCACTCTCGGTTAGCTCAGGCAGGCTTTTTCAGTAATATTTCCCCATCTCTCTGCCTGAAAAGAACTCTTGGTTCACATTGACTCTTGATATCATAAATGATTGCGAATGAAAACGGAAAACACTTCAAAGCAGTGTGTTTGTGCCAGTAAAGCATCATTAAATAGCTCCTGTTCTTCCTCTGTTATATCAATGAAATGTTAAATCTGATGTTTTCTGTAACAATTTGAACTCAGGCTGAATGTATCATTATGAAGGTAATGGAGTTAAAAATGTCTTTTCATAAAACAGTCACAATTGGGTAAAATCTTTTTTTATTTTCATTTCAGGCCATTTAATTAAGTCATGTTTTGTAAAAAAAAAAAAAAGAAAAATATATTTTTTCCAGCCTAAAGCAAAAACTAAATTTTTTTCAACTGGCATTCTCAAGTCTCTTAATAAAACTAGACCATATTTTCTCTCCAAACCATCTGCCAAACTTGTTTTGCTCTGCGTTACGTAAAAAATCTGTAAGGCGTTCCTCGGAGTGACTGTATTTACAGAGGGAAACATGTTAAACGGGGCTTTGTTAATGTTGTCTGAATACACCTGCCAACAGTTGTGAAAATGACTTATTGTTGACACAAGTCTTTGAATGGCTATAATAATAGCCTTGTCAAGCCTGTCATTCTGTTGAGCTGAAAAGATGTTCTAAACAAAAAGAACATGACATTTAGGAGTGAAAGAGAAAAACTGAGCTCTTTCAGAAACAATGGTGACTTCCTGTTCCTCGGCTAATATCTACCATTGTAAAACTCCTCAGAACACGGGGGTATATTATGAAGAGGAAGACTAATTTGTGATGTGTCCATCATGATTTTGGGTTCCTCAAGCTCTGTGGTTCTCGTTTTGCTTCAGGATCGTCAAGTGGTGAGCCAACAAAACAGTTACCCATATTGAAAAAGTCTTGCTCACTTTCTTTGACTTTGCATAGTTTTGTTCAGATTTTTGACAATGAGGGCGTTCATAGGGCTAAACATACATACTCTACCATTCAAAAATTTGGGGTAAGAAAGATACTAAATAAAAAGGAATAAAAATGTTATGCTTTAAATGAACTGAAGTGACAGTAAAGACAATTATAATATTATGAATGTCTTTTCAAATAAATGCTGTTCTTTTCAACTTATTATTCATCAAAGAATCATGAAAATATGTATCACAAAAATGTTAAGCAGCAAAAACTTTTCAACATTGATAATTATAAGAAAATTATTATGTAATAATTCTATTATGTAAAATATAATTGAATTTGGTTTGTCAATAACATGCACATCCAATGTTTGAGCTCTTTTATTTGAGGTATTATGGTTTGGTTTACAGAGCGGCGATGAGAGAGACTCAATTATGAGGTTCAGTTATGAAGTTTGGTTATTAGCTCATTAGCTCAGTACATTAGCTCCTCTAATGCGTCCTCACAGCTCAGCGGCGAAATGTGTGCCACTGTGGAGATCACCTAGGCTTAGTCGAATCCATCCCCTTAATGTGCTTAAGTACGAAATTTCGGTTCTGGTACGCGCTGTGCTAACCGAGCCCACATAAACAGGCTGAGCGCGACCGCTGAATAATTGAACCAATTTTCCAGGTCACGTTTGTGAAATACATACTTTAAGTCCCATGTTGATGGATTCTCTTTAAGGGATTACATACTTTTAATGTCAAATAAAGGCAGGGAATTTTAATATCAAATATAGGAAGCGTTTATGGTAGATATATGGTAATAGTAAATTCACAAAAATAAGAGAATGAAAGTTTTTGTTTTCATGTTTTTGTAGTAATTGGTATCTGGATCTGTTTTCTTCTCCATAGGTGTATACATGTTTGGCCTTTTCACCACTGACATCTTTGTGAACGCTGGTCAGGTGGTAACGGGGAACCTGGCCCCTCATTTCCTGACACTGTGTAAGCCCAACTATACAGCTCTGGGTTGCCAGCAAGCTCTTCGCTACATCAGCCATCAGGAAGCCTGCACCGGCAACGAGGACGACATCCTGCGTGCACGCAAGACCTTCCCTTCCAAAGAGGCGGCGCTCAGCGTGTACGCTGCTGTCTATATGGCTGTGAGTATCTCATCAGTCCAACCCATCCTCATTGGAAAAACGTGCCTGTGGTGACGTTGTTGCAAAATATTAGGGGTGCTCCGATTGATCGGCTACCGATCACTATCGGCAGATAATCGCATTGGGATGATTGATCGGCGGTCTCTAAAAAGGCCGATCTCAAAAAAATGATCTCAAGCTGATGCCTGCCGTGAGAGGATTGACACGACATGCAGCGGCACAGTCTCAGTCTCGCGCTCAAGTTAACGGATTAAATAGGGCGTTATTTTAATGGCAAATGTCGAGAGTGCATTGTTGTAGCGCGAAGGTAGGTTAATATAATGCGTGAGCGCGAATTTCCCCGCTCGCACGTGGATTTCCTTTGCTCTTGCACAAAACCGGACGCGCACTCTCAGATATAAACCTGGTTTATAAAGTGTTCACACTGCACACGGTTGCGGTCCGGCAGTGTGTTCCAGGAGCGGTGCGTCTGCAGCAGTGCAGAGATTGTTGAGTCTATTGCTGTGCTGCAAGCGCTGAATTAAAGTGACAGCGCATTGTTTGCGGTAAATATGAACTTGGATTGACACGAAAATGTAGCAATTACACCATAAATGCACATAATGTAAGTCTACTGTGTTTCACAGTCAACACATATGACTTTTTGGCTAGGCTTAAAGGAAAAGAGCACTTCTAGATAAACAATAATAGATGCACTCATGGAGGTAGGAAAACAAAGTTTTGCTTGTAATAAAGATTTAAATGCAAAAGAAAAGGCAGTAGAGCTGACTGTTTCTGTCAATGGTAAGTTTTAATTTAGAAAGTTTGGAAACGTTAAAAAAGTAATTTAAATTAACTCAATCCGAGCAGCTGAGTGAGTCCTTAGCCATCTTCAAGAAGCGGCTAAAAACACATCTCTTCCATCTTTATTTGACCCTCTAATTCTAGCACTCTCTATTCTAATTCTATTTTATCTATTTGTTTTCTTTTTTATTTAAAAAAAAAAAGACTTCTAACACTAGCTTTCTCTATTCTTTTTCTATTATATCTATCGGTTTTCTTTTTATCTATTATATAATAAAAAAAAAACTTGCTACGTGTACTGCGTAGGGCTGTGTATCACCAGCAAAGTCACAATTCGATACGTATCACGATACAGGGGCCACGATACGATACGTATCACGATACATGACTGCACTGAATTTCACCTCAGCAGAGTTTAGAAAAACAGCTGTTTATTAAACACTGCATACTATAGTGCCATTTCTAACTATTGGCAGAGCAGGCAGTTGACCTCTGCATTATGAAGTGCCTCCATAACTGTACCACAGTACAATATAGGTAATTCAGTAACAATGTTTGGATTTGAAATCAAAATAATGGATAAATGTTGTGTTTGTGGTAAACAGCCACGGATCAGGAACAGACTCCTGTGTGAAAGCACAATGAGTCTGTGCTGCTTCTGCACCACTCATGTACCGCACATGGACTGCATACGCACTGCAAACGGAGTATGTGTGAACACTGTGTAAAAGGCCGCCTCACATACAGCTCACAAAATCAGGCTTGTGCTGTGTGTAAGCTATTGTGCAACAATCGCACGATTGTAAAAACAAATGCACTGCATGATCATCAAACATTTAGGTCAGATAAATATATATATTTGAAAAATGTCAATAAAATGCCCCCCTCCACCCCTCAAATTAAAAAATCCCCCCCAACATGTCACCTAACTTCTGTTCCCCTTTCGGACTGATGGTAAAAGTAATGACATTATTTACTGTCTTTACATTTATTTTGAAAGATGAAGCTCGCGATTATGGTAAGGGGCGGTACATTTCCGACGAGTGCACTGGACTGGGTCAGCTGGCCAATCAGAGCAGACTGCGCTTGTCAGAAGGAGGGACTTTGTAGAAAATGACGTGTTTGAGAGAGGCGGGGCATAGAGGACCTACAATAATGTAGTATTTGAAAAATAATGTGTTTTTTGAACATTAAAGCATGTCAACATATTCTGTTACACCAAATACACAAAATAATGATCTTTAAAAAAGCATCTGATCTCCTTTAATGATCTCCTTTAAGAAGATCGGTATTGGCGATCGGTATCGGCAGATACTGCTTCCTGTGATCGGCGATCAGTGATCAGCCTCAAAAATCCTGATCGGAGCACCCCTACAAAATATTGCATTGCTTCTTACATGTCTTGCAACACTTTCAAAGTGAAATGTCCAAGTAAAAGTGTTCAGTTTTATCTAAACCAGGAGTCGCCAACCTATGGCATGCGTGCCAACTCAGAGGGCACAGTGGTTAACCAGAAAAATTAAAAATGGCACTTCATGCCCAAAAGGTTGCCGACCCCTGATTTAAACAGATGAGCATGATTCTGGCAACATTTTATCACACTAGTTGTTGTATGTATCATGACGGTTCGGAAATGTAATGTCCAGTTAGTGGCACTTAAAGGTTAATCAGGTTTAAAAATAACGTACCACCAACACCTGTACCAGGTGAGCAAACGAGCAAGTTTACAACATCAGAAAAGCCATACATGTGGAGTTTGTTATATGATACAAACATCAAAATATACTAGTTTACAAATCATGCATTATGGTAAAAGTGTGTTGAGGCCATAACATAGTATTGTCAAAGGAACCTTGTGAAAGTTTTTAATATATAATCTGCCAATCTGTTTATAATTTGTGTAAAAATATGCAAATATTATGGTGATCATGTTGGATGATTAGATTCAGTTTATCAGTGAATCAGTTCTTGATATTTTTCAGCCGCCCAGTGCATACCTTGACTATATATATATATATATCTCAAGGATAATCAGAAGAAATGGACAGCACCTGAGTTAAATATATGAGTGTCACAGCAAAGGGTCTGAATACTTAGGACCATGTGATATTTCAGTTTTTCTTTTTTAATAAATTTGCAAAAATGTCAACAATTCTGTGTTTTTCTGTCAATATGGGGTGCTGTGTGCACATTGAGGAAAAAAAATTAACTTAAATGATTTTAGCAAATGGCTGCAATATAACAAAGAGTGAAAAATTTAAGGGGGTCTGAATACTTTCCGTACCCACTGTATATGTGTGTGTGAGTGTATATTTATTTATTTGAAAGAAATAATGCAAATGCATGTGTAAAACATCCCCTTTTTTAAAATAAGGCACATTTTTTACAGAATATTAACAATCATGATGTGTGTGTGTGTCTGTGTATATATTTATTTATTTGAAAGAAATGATGCAAATGCATTGTTGAAAGCTTTTATTGGCGTGTCAGGAGTCTAGATTTTTTTTTATTTAGTTTTGATATTTATAGCAATGATGGTTTAATTAACGTTTTGTTAGCCTGTTTCCATGGTAAAACCATGGAAAAGTTGTCTTTAAGTGTATCCCTATTTAAAACACCAATATTTTTTTCTTTATTTAGTTTTGATATTTTTAGTCGTGATGGATTAATTAACATGCTGTGCTTTAGCTGTTACACTGTTTCCATGGTATAATTTACTTGGAAAAGTTGTTTTTAAATGTGTCCCTTTTTAAAGCACTGCTATACACCATGCAGGTGGACGTCTTTAGGTTCTGCATTGTGTCTTGTGTTTTATATAAATTTTTTTGAGGTTCCCCCAAAAAGCCCTGTATTAATAGATGCCATGTCAATTAAAATAGTCAAACCTTTCCTCCAAACTTTATACAATTACAGTTGTTCGTGTAACTTGGACCCTGTAATGTTATTTGCCCGTCCTTGGAAAGTCATTAGCTTTGAAGTTCTTCAAGAAGGATTTTCAAAGCACATCTTATTCTGCTCTTCACACTTACTGCCATTAATGAATGTGATGTAGAGTGACAACTGTCAATCTGCTTTTGACTTTGAGCTGATGTTTAAATACAGCAGGCATATGAAGGTGATTCGGCTCTTCTTATAGCGAGCACCACTTGGTTTGAATTTTTAATGGCCAGTGCAAATCATTGGTATGTATATCTCTGCGTCTTATAGTGATTGTCATGAAGCATGCTTATCTTGAGTACATCCAGGAGAGATGGCACAACGCAAGGCTGCGTTTGAAATGCAGATGCAAATTCACAGGAGCTTCATTTGGAGTCTGCCTATAGCCTGATCAAGCACAGATGTGACACAAAGCACTATAGAATGAACACAGTCGTTTGTGACAAGGACTTTTTTTCTAGTAATAGGCAGTAGAAAAAGTGGTAATTATCAGCAGCATCTTTCAGCAGTAAGTATTGCCGTTGAGAAAGGAAATGAGAGTTGGATTGGTGTGAAAAGGTTTAATGTCAATATAAAGGTTGTGTGTGGACCTTTCTCATACGGGATATATATATAATTTTTTTTCTACTGTGCTTTGTGTATCATGAATTATTAAAAAAAAAAAACTACATTAAATCGGATCTAACTGATTTTTCAAAATTTTAAACTGATTTATTTTAAAATTTTGTAAAAATCATTTGAGTGATCTGACCATTCAGACTGAAACACTTTCAGATCAGATTTTAATACCGTTTTTGGAATCAGAATTTTGCTGCTTGTCTGTGCAAAAAAACCCCATGAAATTATGTTACAACAAGCAAATCATTTTAGAAATGGGCAGCAAGTTAAGCGCTAACCAGCCCAAAAATCTGATTACATATGAGCTGGCCCTTTCAGCTCTTTTACTTATTCATTTCCATTTTAATAACCACTTTTGTGGCCCTTAATTTTTCCACTTCATGGTCTAATTAGCCACAATGACCCGGTTAGGATGCGAGACGTCCAGAACAGGTGAGAAGACTATGAAGGACAGAATCCAAAAATCAAGTAATGAGCTATCTTTTTCATCAATGATGCCGCTCCAGATGTGCCCACAAGGAAATCTCACTACATACGGAGAGAATATCTAATGCCGGCCGTTAGTCGAGCCGAGCCCTGATGACTAGAACTCTGAAAGAATCACAGTGTCCTGGGAGGTTTGATTATTATTAATGTAGACACAAGAGGATTCCGATTAGTGTCTGTAGGATGTGCTCTACCGTGTCAGAGAACTTAGAATTTTTGACTTCCTGCAAGGTGTCTTTGAACGGACATGTTTTTCCAATCAAATGAGCCGATCAGTCCTGCTTTGCATGTAGGTCTTGAAGTATGGAGATGTTGTTTTAACTTGTATGTTCTGCAGAATCAAAAGTTAGCTAAATTCATGATTAATTAGAGCCTTAAACAGGTTGATAATCTGGACTAAATGCTCCACACTGAATATGTGACTGCAGTTGCTTTTTTTTTTTGGTGAAGGCTGATTTAGTTTGTTACATTGAAAACAATTGGTTATGTGTAATAGTGTTTAACAGCTTCAAGCAGTTTTAAGTTCATGCAGAATGCATTTTTGAAAAATGGAGGTATTGAGAGAAACCGTAATTCGTAATTATGAATATTTTTTAATTTAGTACTGAAATGTAGTGATTAAAAATATCTAAAATAAAAAAATATACACAACCGTTCAAAAGTAAGTTTTTTTTTTTATATATATTTTGAAAGAATTGTCTTATGTTTGCCAAACAACATAAAACAGTAATATTGTGAAATATTACAACTTAAAAGAACTGTTTATTATTTTAATATAATCTTTCTAATATTATGATTTGGTGCTCAAGAACGCTTAAAAAATGTAAAGATATTTGGAAATTTAATGAATAAATTTAAATTTATTGACACTTATGAGTCTGCAGTCTAAGTATGGAGCAGCTCACTAGTTTTTGGAACAGAGCTGCAAACACACATTAACACTTTTTTCAGGTTTGACGAATGAGGTGGCAAATGAAGTCAGAATAGTTGGCAGGATATCGTCAGTCAGTCCATTTCCAGAGTTTCATGACTTTGTCAGACTCCCGTGGGAGATTGGCTTTCTTCAAAAACTATCAAGGCAAACTGAGACAGTTTGATAAAGTCTTTGAACAGATAATGTTCTCAATCCTGAACATGATAGCTGTCACAAATACAATAAAAATGTCTTTTAGGCCTTCAGATGATGTAAATGAAAGCATATCACAGCCGATGCCCACTCGGCCCAAGAGGAAGGACACACAGTATCTCTCGGGAAAGAACTTCACTGCTGTGCAACAGTGTAAAATTTATATTTTGACAACTTACTCTTTGCAGCTTTGAGGCAGTCCAGAGGCTTTGCCCTTGACCTGTGAGATGACATTTTGTCACGTTCAAAAAGTCTACATGGTTTTTGACAGAAGCCCTAAAGGCAGATGACTGAGGACTCAACCAGTTCCTGAATCACACATGAAAAATGTAGGACACAGGAAAAGTTGACATGCAAAAATACTCACAACCCATTTTATTTTTTAGTCTGACATACTCCTAAGTGAAACAGATAAAATAGCGATAAACTGTTATTAAATTAAAGTACCGTTTAAAAGTTTGAGGTTAGTACCATTTTTTTTCTTAAAGAAATTATTAGTTTTATTCAGCAAGGATGCATTAAATTGATCAAAATTGACAGTAAAGACTTTTACATTCATGCAAAAAAAATATATATTTCAAATAAATGCCGTTTTTTGAGCTTTCGATTTATCAAAGAATCCTGAGTTTTTATGTAATTAATATTATTCAGCACAACTATTTTCAACATTGATAATATTTCTTGAGCACTTTCACATATTTACTGTATTTTTTATCAAAGAAATGCAGTCTGGGTGAGCATAAGAAACTTAATTTCAATTTTTTTTTTAAAATCTTACAGACCCCAAAGTTGGCTGATATTAAAATTCTATATTGTTTTGTACAAATAGATTAAAAATAAAATACTAAATAATTAAAATCAATCATTTTAAATGCTACAAATAAATTTAGGCATCACAATATTATAATGTACGCTATAAAAATGTCATATTCATTTTGAGATTTGCTAAAGATTTTATTTAATTAACATTATTAAATTCTTTGTTTTTAAAGAATAATTGAGAGTTGAAAGTGAGCATTAGATGACGACAAATGACTTCACTGCTTAAATAACACTATGTAAATACTGTAACGAAAATATGAACTTCATATTTCTGTTTTTAAAACCTCCAGAATGCCTTGCCACATACACATCCATTGGAAGTGCATTAACTGTATTTTGTATGAGATTTGAGTCTGAATTAATTTGTCTGATCTGTCTGGTTTATATCCTCCCAAAATACAGTCATTCATATTGAGATTTGAGGACACCAAAAATGCTTGCTCACCCCAAATCCTCCTGGAGACAGAATAAAATCAGGTCACAATGTGACCATGAACTTTGAATCCAAGAGAGAGACTCTGAAAGAGCGAGACGGCACTGTAGCGTCTCCAACTCGTGCAAGGTAACAATTACTGTCTTTGTGTGGCGTCTCCTCAGGAGTGATGGTTGATTATCTATGACCTTCAGCGCTGACACACATGCATACACCAGAATGAATTCGATACCAGCATGGCGCCGCAAATGGCAGCAAGGACGCTGAGCTCCGCGATTCTTCTATTGTTTTTGTTTGTTTGTTCTGTGTTTTGTCATTCTTCTTCTATAAGTTTTACCAGAGACGAACTCCTTAACATTAAGCAGCACATCCCAGACAACATTTTTCCGGTTTTTGATTATTCGGACGTTTTGTTGGACATTCTAGTCGGAGGTACAGCTGTGTTGTTCAAACGCAGACATCCCTACTGTGTTATTCCTATGTATGTCTGCACTATGTTTGTACTTTCTTCTACATTGGAAGCTCCTGTCGTCAAGTCAAATTCCTTGTGTGTGTAAACATACTTGGTAATAAAGCTCTTCTGATTCGGATTCTGATTCTGATTCCGAATGAGTCGGCAGGACTGTCCCACATTTGTCCATTTTTCTCATTCACTTGCAATGACGTGACTTACAAAGTCACAACACAAATCTCTCTCTGGATGGATAGGCTTGTTTTGGCCACTCTGTCTTTACCTGACTGATCTAAATGAGTGTTGAATAACTGTTCGCTGGCTCGTGAGCGTCCCTGAGAGCGTACATGCTCACACACACAATGACATGCCTATATCCATTCAAAGGACTCATCTATAAAAAGGATAATTCAACTAAAAATGAAAATTCTGTTGTCAGTTACTCAACCTAAAGTTGTTCCAAACCAGTATGAGTTTCTTTATTCTGTTGAACACAAAATAAGTTATTTTGAAGAATGTGTGTAACCAAACAGTTGCTGGTAGCCATTGACTTCCATATGGGGGGAAAAATACTATGGAAGTCAATGGCTACCTGTTTGGTTACCAACCTTCTTCAAAATAACTTTGAGTTCAACGGAAGAAAGAAACACATTCAGGTTTGGAACAACTTTTGAGTGAACTATTCCTTTAATTCACACCCTAAAATCTCTGTATTCTCAACCTGCAAATTTGCTAATGGACTTTGTACAGTTAAAAAGAAATGTTTTCAAGGGGTCTTTCACAGCAAATGCCATAGAAGAGCCATTTTTTTGGTTCCCCAAAGAACCTTTCAGTAAACAGTTCTTAAAAGAATCATGTATAAAAGAGTGTATTAGTTCAGAATAAGTTTTGAAACCATGTATATTAACAAAGCAGCTTTAATTCTACATATGACATTATGAATGTTTCAACATTTTCAAAAAAAAAATGCATCTGTAACAGAAGTTAGATTGTAAGTTAGTCAGAGCACATATTTTCACCTAGTCACAAATAGATGCTCGCAAACAAGTCACATTCACCTGAGGATGTAACCATAACAACAGCAGGCTGCTAAAGTTCTTTCGGTCACTGTGTTTATGCTCTTTTTGCCCTATATGACAATTGGTGTTCGATTCCATCCGTGATTGCGGAGTTTCTGAGTGTCTGTATGTTGACATAGTTTGGTTTGGGAGGAGAAAGGTTTACATTTCTGGCCTGAATAACCTGATGCATTTACGTTGACATCGTATCTGCATCTCAAATCATGAGGTTTGTGTGGTCGGAATGATATGCATTTTGGAGGATATTTACATGTTATTTTAATGACTGGTGTTACGATTCTTTTCCTAAGATCGCAACAAAAAAATCATGGAGATGCCGCAACCAACCACTGCTTAACAAAACAAATTTATTTAGCTATAAAGAAAAAAATAACATGTAATTAGTGTAGGTGATAGTCAGTATGTCGGCAAGTGCTTGTAAGTAGTACCAATAACAACAGCCCAAACAAACACCAATAGCAAAACTCAACACCCAAACGTCCGATCTAGGGAGAGATGAATCAAAATGGGAACTCCTCCGGTGCGGCGATTAACCTCCATATCCCGTGAGCGCTCCGGTAGACTCTTGCACAGATGCCTACAACAAGCAATAGTTCCCAATCCATTGTTTCACAGAGTCCATTTTAACCCCCCCCCCCCCCCCAAAAGACCCTGCAACCAACACAGATCCTCCAAACACCAGAAATAAATAATAAAAAAAGTACTACTTTCTTTTAATTCACTTTTTTTTTTCATGGCATCCTTCCTCCCCCAGTGTATTTGTGTTCTCATGGTCATCTCAATTTTCCCAAGCTACCTCCTTACCCCCAGCAATCTGGATCTTGTAAGCAATTTAAGACAGCAAAGAGAGCAAAGGAAAAACAGAAACTGTTCCAACACAACAGTACACTATTCATAAGGGTCAGGAACACGAGATAACGCATCTGCCACTACATTATCAGCTCCTTTGATATGTTTTATAGTTAAGCTGTAAGGCTGTAAAAATAGAATCCAACGCATTAACCGCTGACTTGGGGACTGTAAAGAATGCAAAAACGTTAAAGGGTTATGATCAGCGTAAACTTCAACAGTCAATCCTCCACCCACATATACGTCAAAGTACTGAAGAGCCCAAATTAAGGATAATGCTTATTTCTCAATTACAGAGTAGTTCTTCTGATAAGTATTAAACTTACGGGAAAAGAAACAAACAGGGTGATCAAGTCCAGTCTCACCAGTTTGCAACAAAACCACTCCAGCACCAACCTGACTTGCATCCACTTGTATCTTAACCCTCTGGGGTCCGAGGGTATTTTGGGACCCTGGAAAAATTTTGACATGCCCTGACATTTGTGCTTTTTTCAGTTGCTTACAAACATTTTAATGTCTAAAGTTTAATAACACTGTAATCAGCACAAACTGGGCTACAATAATGTGTGCAGCATGAATGTATGCAATTGTGTTTTTGAGAAAACACCGTTTATGCGTGCTTAGTGAAAAACTAAAATTTTAAAGTCACTGAAATAAGGCCATAAAACGTATACAGAACATTTGCTCACAAGACTTTTGAGAACTGGATCTTGAAGTCTAGAGTTTTTGCTTCAAAATTATGTGAAAATCATCTTACTCACTCATTTACAGAAAACAATATATTAATTTAAATTTTCTAAGACTTTTTGTGTAGAAAAAGTATATGCGAGTAGGCATGAATGATCATGGATAATGCTGTGATTCACACCTGAGAAGACAAAGGCCTGCATAATGAGCTGCATAATGAGCCTTTCAGTCAGGTGTGTGACTGAGAGGGAATTGCTACAAGAAAGAATGTAAGGAAAAAATAAATTTATATATTTTTTGTTTGTAGTTCATTTAGAATACATATAACTATCACATAAAATAAATCATGGGAGTGTGTGCTTCACATGGTCTTAGCTGTGGTACAGGTTCCTGTGCAGGAATATCAAAAGCGCGATCGGCGCGTGGGCGTGAACTAATTAGAGATAATGAAGGCAGACGGCCAAGACTTGACACCGCGTTGATTTCATACTGATTACTTTGTCACATAATATTTGTTTTTGGCATGACTTACTTCGTTTAAAAATAGACATGTCAAGCTTTCTATAGATATATCTCTCATGTGTGTGTGTCAAATATTCGCTGAGTTTCAGTTTATTTTATTGACGCGTTTCAAACAGATATGCGCAGAGAATGAGACGGCTAAAAGCACACCCCTGTTTATTTTCTTTATTTTGCAAAAGCACAATGTTTTGTTGATATTGTGAGTGTACACAAATAAAAGTAGACCCTTTACAGATTTAAATGCTGTATTACACTTATATGTACGATCACGTATGAAGGAGCATTTTAAGTTCTTTTCGCTGTTATCATTCAAATCTGCAAGGCCTCGACCCCAGGAGGTTAAATGGCTTATCCAGCCTAGGGGCAGCTAGAACAGGAGCAGTAGTTAGCAACAGTTTAACATTATCAAAAGCTTTCTGACATTTTTCACTCCAAACTATCTTGAAAGAATCTTTAAGCAAGTCAATCATCAGATACACAACAGTCGAAAAATTAGGGCAAAATCCCCTATAATACCCCACCATGCCCAAAAACCACATCAGCTCTTTCTTTTTTGATGGTGGAGGAAAACTTTGTATGGCCAAAACTTTGGCTTGAATAGGACGCAACTCACCTTGTCCCACTTCTTTGCCCAAATATCTGACTGTAGCCTTGGCAAACTCGCACTTTGCCAGGTTAACTGTAAGAGATGCCTCCACTAAACGCCTCAACAGCGCACAAAGATGAACCAAATGTTGTTCCCAAGTATCACTAAATACAATTACATCATCCAAATACACCGCGCAACCTTCCAGACCAAATACCACTTTATTCATCAACCTCTGGAAGGTAGCGGGGTGCATTTCTCAAACCGAAACTCATAACAGAGTACGAATATAACCCTGATGGTGTAATAAATGAAGTTACTTCTTGAACTTGAGGAGTTAATGGCACTTGCCAATATCCCTTTAAGAGATCCAATTTGCTTACAAATTTCGCTGCACCCACCTGATCCACACAATCCTCCATTCGAGGAAGTGGAAAACCATCAGGTTTAGTAATAGAATTTAACTTGCGGTAATCAGTACAAAATCTATATGTAGAATCTGGTTTCTTTACCAATAAACATGGTGAAGCCCAACTGGAGGACGAAGGAAAAGCTATCCCATTCTCAAGCATATATTGCACTTCAGAGTCCAGTATTTGCCGCTTAGTAATAGGAACCCTGTAAAAACGCTGATGAATGGGCCGGGCCTCTGCCACAACTACATCATGCTGGATCCAATGGGTATGAGATGGTACATCTGCAAACAAACTAGGAAAATCAAGTACCAATTTTTGTAACTGACAAATGCGAAAGTAAAGAATCCAAATTTTGGATTTCAAATTTTGAAATTCTTCAACCTAGGAAGCAACACACAATTCTCAGGGACAACCATATCCTCTTATCCTCCTACAAAAAGAGATTGAGAATTATCAAGTAAAACAGAAGCAACAGTAACAGCAGGATTAATTACTTGAGTTTCTGATTTACAGGAATGATAAGGCTTAAGTAAATTCACATGAAAACATTGCCTAACCTTCCGCCGATCTGGAGTTGCAATTTGATAATTTTGGTCAGACATTTTACGAAGAACAGTGTACGGGCCAGTAAATCGTGCACAATAAGGAGATCCAGGTGAAGGCAACAAAGCCAACACTTGATCACCCAGTGTAAAAACACGACATTCTGCACGTTTATCAAAGTGACTTTTCATTTTACTCTGTGCTCCAAGAAGATTTTTCTGAGCAGTTATTCTGGCCAAAAATAAGCATCTACGAAAACCATTTACATATTCTAACAAATTTTGCAGAGGATCTTCCTCCACCAATCCCTCCCGCAAAACAGAAAGTGGACCACGCACTCTGTGACCAAAAATTAGATCGTTTGGGCTAAACCCTAAACTCTCTTGCTGAACCACTCGGGCTGCAAACAGCAACCAAGGTAATCCCTCCCAATCACGGTTCAACTCAACGCAATAAGCACGCAACAATGCTTTCAATTGGCGCTTTTCCACTGCATGGTACGGCACAGTACGGCTCGGTACGGTTCACTTTTGGGGGGTTTTCCACTGGGTACAGTACCTGGTACCTGGTACTTTTTTTAGTACCACCTCGGTTGAGGTTCCAAGTGAACCGTACCGTTACCAAAACGTGACGTGTAAACTCTGCTGATCACGGATTGGCCTGAGAGAATCGTCACTACCTGCGTCACTGAACTTGCGACACAAACACAACAGAACCGCTAGATTTAAATCAGCACAGCCAGTGAAGGATTGAACGCAACTGTTTTGAACAAGCGCACCTTTTTTAACAACCAAAAAGTGGCTGTTTTGTTGTCTGTTGAGGAAGTACAGACATTCCTCTCGTTGATAGCAGAGGAGCGGATCCAGCGAGAGCTTGATGGGGCGACGCAGAATGAAACAGTTTTTCAGGAGTCGCGCAACTATAAGGACGTGAATAATCCCGCCCGCTCTAAAGCGGTACTGAACTGCAGTGGAAACACAAACCGAGCCGTGCCGTGCTGTGTCGTACCGTACTGAGCCGTGCCGAGCCGAGTCGTACCACGCAGTGGAAAAGCACCAAATGTTTGATGGAACCGCTCAAGAGCCCCTTGACTTTGAGCATGATACGCACTTGATTGATTGTGTTTTACTTTAAGCACCCTCAAAATATCCGCAAACATGTGTGGTGAAATTAGTCCCTTTGTCACTGAATAGTTTTAGGTATCCCAGTAGTAATCTTTCTAATAGGATAAGCGGCTGGATACTGAGTAGCTTGACACATAACTGTTAACATGTACACATTACCTGATTTAGACGTTGGTAATGGACCCACACAATCAGTTATTAAATGCTCAAAGGGCTTACTTGTGACTGTTATAGGACAAAGCGGCACTGGTTTCAAAGGCTGATTAGGTTAACTGGCATAAATGGCAAGGTTTAATAAAGACAGAAATGTCCTTCTTCAAACAAGGCCAATATAATTGGCCCAAAATTCGATCATAAGTTTTATTTACTCCCAGATGACCTGCTACTTCACCATGTGCAACTTTCATTACTGCCTCTCGAAATGGCTTTGGCACCACCACCTGAATTACAGATTCCTCCATCAAACCTTTCTTACAAGGCACATACTTTCTTAAGGGCATCTCATCTTGGATGAAATATCCGCTGACAGCACTTCTTACTTCCTCAGCTGAAATAACATCCTCAAACAATTTCTGTAATCCAGGATCATTTCGTTGTGCAGTCACCAACTCCCTATGAGAAATAAAAGGAAGAGTAGACAAACCAGGCACAGCATACTTTGAAACATCTTTCTCCTCAACAGATGCATCATAACTCATTGAACGAGTTACTGAACATGCTGTAAAAACCTCGGGAAACTTTTGATTTAGTGGATCAGATCTTTCAATTATTGGTGTGGACACTACCACAGGGGGTGGGGTTACATCTCGCCATACTCTACCTCCAGCTAAGTTATTTCCAAGTATTACCGTAACCCCATCTACGGGCAAACATGGACGCACTCCCAGAATTACTTTTCCACAAACCAACTCGGAGGTCAGCTTCACTCTGTGCAAAGGAACAAAAAGAGTTTGTAATCCAATCCCTCTGATCAAAACATTCCTCCCTTCACTTGTTTCATCAGAGAATGGCAGGACAGATTCAAGAATAAACGATTCCGAAGCCCCCTGTATCCCTCAAGATTTTAACTGGGACTTTATCCTCAGAATTAATCAAAGAAACAAAACCCTGAGTAAGAAAAGGAGCAAAGTGTTTTGTAGCTGCAACTTTTGATTCACGCATTATATTTTCCATTTCCCTAAAGGTACCACATTCCAATTCATTAGAAGTACTTGTAGTCTTGGTCACTAATGCCGGAGTAGCATGATTGGCATTTAACTCAATTTCAATTTTGCAGCCAAAACTGGACATTTATTTTTTCAATGTCCCATGTTAAAACAGTAATTGTACACTAAATCTCGGTCAGTTTTCCCACGATAACTTTTGTCAAATTTAGAAAAATAGGGTTGTTCAAATTTCTTTGATACACCCCTACATTTACCGAAGTTACCATAATTATGGTTTGACTTATCTTCTCTGTACATTTTTTTATGTGTCAACATATAGTCATCTGCCAAGACAGCAGCTTCAGTCGCATCCTTTGGCTTCCTCTCATTTATATATGTAGCAATATGCTCTGGCACTATGCTCTTAAACTGTTCTAGAATTATCAAGTCTCGTAACTTCTCAAAATTATCCACATCAGAAGCAATACACCAGCGGTCAAAGTGCGAAACAAGTTATCTTACCACCTCAGAATGTGTTTGACGATCACCTTTCCTCCAGCTCCTAAAACGTTGGCGGTACGCCTCAGGAACTAACTCGTAGGCTTTTAGGATCGCCGTTTTCACTTTATGATAGTCTCTTCTGTCCTCATTGTAAGAGCTGCATATGCCTCCTGTGCCTTACCTGTAATCACAGTTTGAAGCATAACAATTCGAACAGCATTTGGCCCATTCCCTCCTTCAGCTATGGTCTCAAATAAAGAGAAAAAAACATCAGGGTCATGTTCATTAAATTTAGGGAGCAGTCTTAAATTAGTCAAAACTGCCAGACAAATTTACATCTCTCTCACCAAGGTTATTTTCGTAAATCAAAACTAAAACTATCACGTATTTTAATATAAATGCGCACCTACCTTGCATGACGACTACCGTCGAACCCACGGGACATTCTACACAAACATTCGCGAGCACGTTCCAACACAGGCCTAGTATAATATAAAATAATGAATTAAATAAGCTTCGGACGAGCCCCCATTTGTTACGATTCTTTTCCTAAAATCGCAACCAACCACTGCTTAACAAAACAAATTTATTTAGCTATAAAGAAAAAAAAAAACATTTACATGTAATCAGTGTAGGTGATAGTATGTCGGCAAGTGCTTGTAAGTAGTACCAATAACAACAGCCCAAACAAACACCAATAGCAAAACTCAACACCCAAACGTCCGATCTAGGGAGAGATTAATCAAAACGGGAACTCCTCCAGTGCGGCAACGAACTCCCATAACCTCCATATCCCGTGAGCGCCTTGGTAGACTCTTGCACAGACGCCTACAACAAGCAATAGTTCCCACTCCATTGTTCCACAGAGTCCATTTTTAAAGCGTGATGATTTAGCCCAGGTGCAAATCCACGTCAGCCAATCACATGGAACTCAAGCACAAATCACAGAGTGACTCGGAGATGTCACACTAGATATCTATCCAACCAGTAAAAAACACATAAAGTGACCAAGTGTACAGTAAATAGCCACAAATTGAGAGGAAAGAGTACATAAACCAGTTTGAGTTGTGTGAGAGGAACCTCAAATGATTGCAAATCAAAATCATTATTTTAATATTATTTGTTACTTGCTTTCTCTCTGATTTCAGATGTACATCACATTTACAGTGAAAGCCAAAGGAACTCGTCTGGCTAAACCAGTCATGTCTTTGGGCCTGATGTGCTTGGCTTTTCTAACGGGTATTAACAGGGTGGCGGAGTATCGTAATCACTGGTCTGACGTCATTGCTGGCTTTATCATCGGTGTGGCCATCGCCACCTTTCTAGTAAGTTTTTCATCAGTTTCATGTTGTATATTTCTGTTGGGCTTCTTACAAACATACAATGTAACAGTTTAGCCAAAAATTATAGTTCTATCATCGTTTACTCACTCTCATATCATTCTAGACATGATTTTCTTTCTTCTGTGAAACACACAAAAAAAAGGTGTTTTGCAGAATGTCCTGGCCAATCTTTTTCATACAAAGTAAGTGAATTGGGACGGTGACCGAGAAGGTCCAAAGTTAAAAAAAAAAAAAAAAAAAAGGGGGAAAAAGCCAAATGCATCATAAAAGTGGTCCATTTGTGCACTATACAGTATTTAGGGTTCCATGGAAAAGCTGGAAATATCAGGGAATGTTAATGTCATTTTAATGTCCAGGCCTGGAAAAGTCAAAAAAATTAAAAAAAATCTTAAAGTAACTGACATTTATACATATTTTTTTTTAGATATTTGTAGTATATACATAGATATTAAAATGTACATTTCAGTTTAACTTAAACTATCCTTATTTGCGTGACTATATCTGATTGGACTGTAGTGTACACTGAACAGTGATCTTGAATAGTAATGATCAGGCCTATACAGCAGTGTTATTAGCATTTATATAATATTACATTATTTATTTTTATTTTTAATTAGGTTTAATTTGTATATTTTCAGTTTTATGTCCTTTTCCCCCTGTTTAAATATTTCTGTTTAGCTTTAATTTATTTTTATTTCCGTCTTAGTTTGTAATTTTAGCATTTCAACCTACACTTATGTATTTCAATTATTTGCCAAGGCTATATTTCTAATGTTTTTCAAAAAATATGTATTTATTTTTTTTCCACATTATTTCAATTTAATTTAATTTAATTTTTTAATTAATTTAAATTCACCGTTCACCCAAAAATGAAAATTAGCCCATGAATTACTCACCCTCAAGGCATCCTAGGTGTATTCTTCTTTCAGACGAATCCAGTCAGAGTTCTATAAAAAAATTTCTTTGATCTTCGAATAAAGCGCATCCATCCATAATAAAAAGTGCCTCACATGGCTGCGGGGGGTGAACAAAGGCCTCCTGTAGCAAATCGATGCGTGTTTTGTAAGAAAAAAACCATGTTTAAAACGTAATAATCAATTTAATCTAGCTTGCGCTCACTGTTGTACACGGAAGCAGCTCCGGGCTGATGACATAGGATGTCGGCGTTGCGCATGCGCCGCTCAGAAGTGACGAACATGGAAGCGCAGGTCAAAACAAAACAACGGTCACCAATTAGAAGTGCAAAACGAGGATTTGTAAAGAAGAATGCAGGTTTGCATTGCACAACATCAGAAAGATCAGGCCCTTTCTAACGGAGCATGCTGCACAACTTCTTGTCCAGGCCCTTGTCATTTCTAGGCTGGACTACTGCAATGCTCTTCTGGCTGGACTTCCATCAAGCACAATCAAACCTCTACAAATGATTCAGAATGCAGTGGTACGTCTGGTCTTCAACGAGCCCAAAAGAGCCCATGTTACACCTCTCTTTATCTCCTTGCACTGGCTACCGGTCGCGGCTCGAATCAAGTTCAAGACATTGATGCTTGCATATAGAACAGCCACAGGCTCAGCACCCGCCTACTTCCACTCACTACTACAAATCTACATCCCCTCCAGAAGTCTTGAGATCCGCTAGTGAGCGACGCCTCGTGGTACCATCACAGAGAGGCTCAAAATCACTTTCCAGAACATTCTCGTTCACCATTCCTGGCTGGTGGAACGATCTTCCCCCCCCTATCCGGAATGCTGAATCCCTGACAATTTTCAAGCGACAGCTGAAAGCTCATCTCTTTCGAAGCTACTTGACTTCATCATCATCATTATAAAAAAAAAAAAAAGTTTAAAAATTCTCTCTCTTTATTTATTCGTTCTCTTTCTAGCTTGTATTTAACTGTCTAGATTATTCGTTCTCTTTCTAGCTTGTATTTATTTGAACAATGTCTAGAAACTTGGTATTACAAGCACTTCCTGTATCTGTTTGCCTCTTTAAGAAGAATCGCTTTATGTATTCCGAAATTGTGAGTCGCTTTGGATAAAAGCGTCTGCAAAATGACTAAATGTAAATGTAAATGTAAGAATGTCGGAGGATTTCAATATAAGCCAAAAGGAGGCTGGTTTTCCTTTGCTAAAGTACTTTGCTTCCTTTGCTCCTGTAAACAAGCATTAGTTTTCACGAGACTCACCGGCGCATGCACAATGCCGACATCTTACGTCATCCTCCCGGAGCTGCTTCTGTGTGCAACTGTTGGCACAAGCTAGATTAAAGTGAATATTACGTTTTGATTATGGATATTTTTCTCACAAAAACGCATCGATTCGTTACAGGAGGCCTTTGTTCACCCCCTGAGGCAATGTGAGGCACTTTTTATTATGGATGGATGCACTTGTCATATACACCTAGGATGGCTTGAGGGTGAGTAAATAATGGGCTGATTTTCATTTTTTGGCTGAACTATCCCTTTAAAGTGTTTTTAGTAGTTTTAGTTAACAGTAACAACTCTGATAGCTAATAGCTAATATGTCATAAAAATTGTAAAGCATTTAATATGATAGAAAAAGCTTTTTTATGAATACAGTCTCTGTAAAAAAACTGTAATCATAAACAAATAGAAAAGCCATAGAAACTCTTTTTGTTAAACTAACACTAGTGACAAACGTGGAGTTAAATGGCCGAAGTCCAGAGCAAATTACATATAGCTCATCTAGCAAGGATAACAGGATAGAGAAAGGATCATGCTGGCTGGTGGGAAGCTAAGTAGAAGAACCGCTCATATACTGACATTCTAGAGGACCAGCTAAGCTCATGCCAACATCCAGCCCTTTTACAGACCCTCTGCTCCAGGCCTCTTATTCCCTTAAAGCCAATTGTGTTGTGTAGAAGAGCTGCCAAATGCAGGAAGATGGATTTCGCCCTCATTCCACCACCCACATCTGGACACATCATGATGCAGGTTTCCTCTCAGGGCACAGGAGATGAGAGCAGAAACTAATGCATTTATGGAGACACAATGACTCTTGCTTTGCTGAACTGCAGGTATACATTTTGTTTCTGTAGGGACTTTCTGGACTTAAACTTGAAGAAATCAACCAAGTTGATGGTTGTATCTATATGCCAAGGTTTAGAAAGAATGCCACATTTTAAGATTAAAAGGTAGAATTGAAAGGAAATCCATGAAATTCAACCTCCCATGTGGTAAATTCAGCATGTAATGCTCCAAATCCCAAGCTCTCTCCACCATCCTGAGCATGCAGAAACCTCTGGAAAGACTGGTTCTTGGCACATGCAGGAGAATAACACTGGAATAGGATTTTTTTTTTTGTTGTAAAAATATAATGCTTTTATGCTGCCAGGATGCAGAAAAATTGATCAAAATTAACAGTAAAGACATTTATAATGGTATAAAAAATTCTAATTTAAATTATATTTATTTGAACTTTCTATTGTATCAAAGAATCCTGAATAATTGTATAACAGTTTCCACAAAAATATTAAGCAGCACAACTGTTTTCAATATTGATAATAATAAGACATGTTTCTTGATCAGTAAATCAGCATTTTAGAATTATTTCTGAAGAATTGTGTGTCACTGAAGACTGGAGTAATGATGCTGAAAATTTAGCTTTGCCATCAGAGAAATAAATTACATGTTTAAATATATTAAAATAGAAAACTTCACAATGTTACTGTTACTGTGTTTTACTTTGATCAAATAAATGCAGCCTTGGTGAACATAAGAGTCTTCTTTCAAAAATATTAAAATGTTATTTTCTGCAAACCTTTGAAAGGTAATGTAAAATTATTTTTAAAGTAACACTTTTTTCTTTAATATTATTTTAATATTTTATTCTTATTTTTCAGTAAACATCATTAAGATTTACCTAAGTGAAATTGCTACTTAAAAGATATTAGACTTGTTTTCAGTGATAAATGAATGTATTAATATTTATTATTATAAATTTAATTATTTAATACATACATTTTTTTTTTTTTTTATAAAAATACAAAATATATTATAATACAAAAATATATTGTCATGTTTTATAATATAGTTGTTTTACTGTATTTTTGATAAAATGAATGCATCCTTGGTGAGCATAAGAGCTTAAAAATATTGCTGATCCCGAACTTTTGAACCATTAGTGCACACAAATTCGATGCTTAGAATGAGTTCCTTCTCAGCTTTTGCGAGATGTTTTATAGTCTTGCTATACTTAGAGCTAGGAATTTGAGTATGAGCAGAGTATGAGAAATAGTAATAGTGATGTTTGCCTTAGCAAGCACCGCTAATGAGAGAGTCCACTGCGTGTAATTAATGTTTAAGAATTCAGATGTGTCTCTCCAGCCCAGTGTGCAGATAAGGCCAGATTTTAGGATGAAAGATAATAGTCCCAGTAGAACAGATAAAAAGATTGTTCTGATGTAGGCCTCACTGGGACAGAGACGCCCACAAGCTATGGAGCCCCGAAGACTATTTCTTGTCCGTCATACCACACAGTCACAAAGGACATTTTTAGAGAGCTGTGATATCCTAGTGGCAAATCTTTGGTGTCATTTCAGTTGAAGATTTTGTGACAAAAGACTCTTTGTCGAGAGATTTCCCCCTTGTGATTTCATTAACGATCAGAGAGTGAATGAAATAGTTTAAAATCATTTCATAACTCCTGTCTAACTTCATTCCAGTCGCTGTCAAGATAAAGAAAAGTATTCCTGAGTGGTCAGACTGAGCTCTTTAATGATTATTTGATTGACTTCAGCTATTATTAATTTGTCTGAGAGTAGGCAGTGTTGGTGCTGAACAAACAGTGTGGCAGCGCAGTTCTTGTATTGGAGGAATATTGGAGAGAGTTGAGCGGAGATGCGTTTAGAAAGCTGTGAGTTCTTCCTTCTGCAGAACTTTCTGTGGAAAGTTCTCGATCTATCTATCTATCTATCTATCTATCTATCTATCTATCTATCTATATCTATCTGTCTGTCTGTCTGTCTGTCTGTCGTTCTGTATCGTTTTGTCATTCTATCATCTGATCTGTCTGTCTGTCTGTCTGTCTGTCGTTCTGTCTGTTGTTCTGTCATTCTATCGTCTGATCTATCTGTCTATTGTTCTGTCATTCTATCATCTGATCTGTCTGTCTATTGTTCTGTTGTTCTATAGTTCCATCATCCATATATCCAGATTTTCTTGAGCAAATGTAAAATTGCAGTCATGTTTTTTGTTCCATTGTTCATATTGCTAGCGTATCCGCCTCTGGTCTTGAGGGTCAGACAAGTGTTTAGCCCTGCTGCCAGGCCATTACGAATCCTCTCCGGCAGGATTGTGATTTATGAAAGTGTTTCGCTGCCGTTTTGGTGGAGGAAGCGCACAAAAAACCCATGTGATTAGCTGACACGCTCCAATTATTGAAATTGCATGTGCTAAGCTTTCTCATCGCGTAAGGAGTCCGCTCTATAAGATATCGGCCTCATTTACACCACGTTGGGTTAGTGATTCAAACATGCTCTGTTCAGCTGGAGATCCAGAAGCTGCATATATGACAGCTGAATATAAACTACCAACAGAATGTGACCTACTTTGGCCATTGGCTGCTGTGTTGGAGCTTTTTATTAATATCATCAAAATATTTTGCACAGAAGTCAGCAAAGGCGGACGTTCAGCAACATACAAATACACATTTGGAATGGAGAATTATATACAGCAAGCTGTGCAAGCAAAACACAGTAATGAGGGTTTATGTAAAGCTTGATTTTAAAGCTCTTTTGTGTTTGGATTCTTTCTATCTGTCTATATATCTGTCTGCCTGTCTATCATTTTATCATTCTGTCTATCTTTCTATCTATCATTCTATCTGTCTATCTAATCTGAGTGGGAACAGCTAAGCATAGTAGCTGTGTTCCGCTTTATGGGTCAAGGACTCTCACATGGCTGCTAACAAAATTACTGTTATTTCACTCTTCTCTCTTCCCACTGTGACGCACGATTGTCCCTGACTGTGCGCTACACAGTAGCTTTGTATTAAGTTTGTGTGATTTAATATTATCTGCTCCATTGACAGTGCAGCTGTATTGTGTTGACTCTGTATAGTTCTATAGTTCCCAAAAATGAAAATTCTGTCACCATTCACTCACCCTCAGGTTGTTCCAAACCTGTATGAGTTTTGTTTCTTCTGAAGAAAGATATCTAAAGAAGATATTTTGAAGAATGTTGGTGACCAAACAGTTGCTGGTAGCCACTGACTTCCACAGTATGGAAAACAAATACTATGGAAGTCAGTGGCTACCAGCAACTGTTTGGTTACCAACATTTTGGGTGATCTATCCCTTTAAATAATGTTATATTTTTCATGTTTTCAGGTGGTGTGTGTGGTCCATAACTTCAAAGGCAAACAACTGCTGAACGAGGATCCCCCCCAGGACCACCTAAGCAGCAATCCAATGGTCAGCTCGCCTAGGGTTGAGAGTCCGCTGGAGAAGTACATCGCTTCACAGGTATAGAGCACAGTCAACAGAAGCACACTTGATATCTGTGTGACCATGCTGTCAAATGAACTGCCACATGGTACATGCCCTGTGTGCAGAGTGTTGAATCAGCTCTCAAGGGTCCTAATTGTGTCAGTTTGAGCTCTCGTATCAACAAGATGTGTATCCGTGCGCTCCTGTCCCTCAGGTGACAGAACTGAGAATGGATGATGAGGAGTTGTCGTCCCGTTCTCTGAAAGGCCGTCTCCTGAGTTTCTTTAGCTGGATCACAGGCAAAAGCAGCCGCTTCAGACACCTGCAGAACACAAGGCAATAAACGTATGCACACCTGTGTGACGAGCTCAGGCTGCCAAAGCTCTGGAGTACAACGACACGTCATTAAGACCCAGTTAAAACCCAATCATGTTCATTTCAACTGAACAAACCAATTACCTGTACCTAATTAAAGCATACCCAGAGCTTTGGCATCTCCGTCTGCATGTCTTTTGCAGTTCAATCTTCATGGTTGCATCTCATCTTCTTCTGAACTTAAAGCTAATGTGCAGATTATCTGATGACTTTCAGGAAGCTGTATTTTTAAAGATATTTTCAATAATTTTCAGGGTGCAATTGGTTGACCTTCCAGTAAAAATTTTGTATTGTGTATGTGTAATTTTTTTATTGTAATATCATTTATTTATCATTTATTATTGTAATATAATGATTGTAATATTTTGTAAATATTCAACAATTATATTAATTCATATTAATAATCATAGTTCTAGTAGTTTTTTTATTTTTAAGATCCTATACCATCCCCTCATAATTTGCACTTGGCTTACCCTGGAGATGTTGTCCGACATGAGTTCCGCTCCGAGTCTGCTGGGGTGTATTTATGATCTACTGTCATTTTTTATGTATCCCAGTTATATACAGTATACACAGTATATTGTATATAGTATATACAGTTTTTATTTATATTTTGGATTAGTTTTTGTTTTAATGTTTTCTGTTTTCACCTTATTTTAAATTAAACTTGTAGTAATTTGTTTTCTCATTTTTCTCATTTTTTTTTAAATATGTCTATATAGATGTAATTTATTTAATGTTAACTATCTGAAATAAGTTTTTTATTTTTATTTTTATATTCAAAGTTTAATTTAAATATTTCAAGTAACAATTTTTTATGGTTTTAGTTTTAGTTAAATATAACAACCATGGTTATATGATGTATCATAAAATAAATGTAAGCATTTTTTTCACCCTGTGAGGTGTTGGTTGAACACCCATAAGCTAAATGTGTTTAGTATGTTAGTTTCAAAAATGAATGAAATACACATTGAAATTAGCTGATTGATTGGCTGAAAAAGATCATTTTACAAAACATTTGATTTTGATACAGGATGAGGGCCTTTTATTTAGTTCGTTTTTGTTGGTACACTGTGATAGGAGACTTCAGGGTTGTTGTTTTTTTGTAATGTACCTGAGAGTCATATCATTCGAAGCTTTTTGTGATCTAATAAGAATTCCTTGCATGCACAGTTGCTTCCCAGTTTGTTTTCTTTCATAGCCGGTGCTTCAGAATCCATTTAAAACCTGTACTGAAACCTGGTGTTGGTGTTTGAGTTGGGTGACCTAAAAACCGTCAGCAATTCCGCACCTCGAATAGAAGTGGAAATGCACTACTAAGTCCTCAGAGACTTGAAACACGTTTGAAAATCCTCTGTTCCTGAGGTGCTCCCAAACAGCCGTCATCCTCCATGGCAGAGAGTCAGACCTCGTGTTCAGCTTTTAATTAAGCCACAGGCCACCGCTGAGCCCCGTCAGACTATAATTAAGCTGCAATTGTGACCCTTTAAACACAGTTATTTATGCATTCGTTTCACAATCTTGCAAGTAAGCAAATGAGAGAATCGTTTAATCCCAGATTGCGGTGTTGATTGTCTCTCTGCAGTATAGGAGGGATTAAATGTTGCTCTTGTTTGCTTATTCAGATGCAATAAAACCATTTGGGAACAATGTCAGTTCACAGATGGTTTATTGAAATGCAGCAAATGAAATGTGTAGGATATTGAGGGCTCTTTCCACCAATAAAAATGCTAATCTTCTTAGTCAAGGGTGTCGATTCAAGATATTTATTTGTGATATTCCTCCGTCCTTGTAGATGAAGTTTGGGTGCAATAATGTCCCGTGAGGTTTCTGGGACAGAAAACAGACGATTCCACTTTGCTTTCTGCTGAAATATCCCCCAGACAGATTGCTGTCAGAAACCATAATGCCGTTGAAAGTGGGAGGACAAGGCGAGGAAAATCCGCATCTCTGTTTTGTCTCTTCAAATCACAGAGACTACCGGATCATGGTGAATGTGACTGGAAGCAAGAAATAATTTATTTGGCAAAATCCGCCCCATATTCTCTGGCGAGGTTATCGGCGATATGACCTGCGGAGCGCTTTTCTGTAATCGTTCTTCATGTTTGCTGAATCTCTGATGAACTCACCCCATTTCCAGCTGTATTATTTATGAATTTTCTAATGCAGCGTGTAGTTTCACCGCCATGTACTTTTAGATATCATTAAATCACTCTAAATTCAGCTACAACTCCAGCAGAATTCCTTTCAATGCCTATTTGTATGTATATCTGCGTGACATGTAAGAAACAGAACATTGCGTTTCATAATAAAGTTTTGACCACCAGAGTCACACGGCCTATCATATCTGATAGAAACGACCTGTCTTCTGGATATATAT
>NW_015557091.1:3993245-3996022 GCF_001515605.1 Sinocyclocheilus anshuiensis | reverse complement strand
TATATATATATATATATATATATACACACACACACACACACATTTCATTGCATTTCTAAAGTGATCATGTGGAGTCCTAAATTCTGAGACTCAGTGAAAGGCTTGTATTTTTATAATTTAATACAACAATTTTAATAATAAAAAAAATTTGAGTAAAAAGTTTAATAATTTATTTTTTTAAAGAAATTAATGATATTATTCAACAAGGATGCATTAAATTGATCAAAAGTGACAGTAAAGACATGTATGATGTTACAAAAGATTTCTATTTTTAAAAAAGTTATTTAAAACTTTCTATTCATTAAATAATCCTAAAAAAAAAGCAGCACTGTTTTTAACAATTATAATTGTTTCTTGAGCAGCAAATCAGCATATCTGAATGATTTCTGAAGGATCATGTGACACTGAAGATGTAATGATGCTGAAAAATCAGCTTTGCATTACAGTAATAAATTACACTAATACTAAAATAGAAAACAGTTATAATAAAATTTCACAATATTATGGTTTTTACTGTGTTTTTGCTAAAATAAATGCAGCCTTGGTGAGCAGAAGAGACTTCTTTCAAAAACATTAAAAATGGTAGTGTAATTGCCAAAAAAAAAAAAAGTAACATGAAGGCTTTGTTTTTCTTTTTTTTTCTATATTTTTGTATTTTTTTCCAGTTAAAATATATAAACATCCTTAAGATTTACTTAAGTGAAATTGCATCTCAGAAGATATACTTGTTCACTTGTTTTAGTGAATATATCAAATTTTAATTAATGTATTTAAAGTATTAAGAAATTATTAAATATATTTATAATATTTATTAAGATACATAAAAATTTAATCTTTTACATTTTAATGTTGGCAAATATTTTTTCATGTTGTAAGCATTAATGTAACAATTTGAAGAGGTTAATTAAAAAGAAAAAAAGGATGTTCTTACTGGAAAAACATTTAGCAGTGAATTTAGGTACAGTGCTAAACAGCTGCTGCTAGTAATCACACTTGTGTGAAGTGTAAATGTTTTTCTCCTCAAACCCTGTATGGAAACAGTTTGCGTCTAAAAGAGTTTTTACACTTCCAAGCAGATTTAATGTGTTTGATGTGCTTAAGTTTGACGTTGTTTTTTTTCTCTCTCGCTCTGTCAACAGAATCACATCACCTTCGCTGAGATCACGTGACCTTGAATCGCCAGTGTGGCAGACACATTGGACATCCACGCTGTTTACCGTCCAATCCCGATAGTCCCTGCTCCACGCTAGCGCAGTGGTCATATTCTCTATGGTGTCATTTTGGATCGCTCTGCCCTTGCTTTGTGTGTGTGGAAATATTGGTCCTGTCAACTAATAACAGTTACCATCACGCAACTTATGACTGAAGCAGCACTTCACATTTCCCTGACCGGTTCTGTTGGCATTCTTGCAGACCGAGCTCACATCTAGAGCTCAGAATATCTCAGCTGCTCGCATATGTGGAGAGCGTATGTGTCTGTGTTTGCATTTGAGAGGTTTATGGCAGGTTGATGCAAATACTTACCTATTGATTTCAAAATGGACTTAACTTGTGGATATGTGTGTTTTTTTGTCTTCGTATATTACAGAAAATGTTTGTTCCTATATGAATTTGTTTCCCTTTTAGTGCTTGCATTAAATGAGTGCAAACATATGGAAGCCTCTTTCTGCCTCAGAGTTTTAAAAAAAAGATAATTGTGACACTATTTTTCATAATGTAACTTTTTCTCAAAGTGTGTCAGAAGTCTCGAATTGTGACTCATATGTAACTCACAATTGCAACTTTTCTAATAATTGTGAATTTATACCTCACTATATGACTTTATTTCTCTTAATTGCAACGTTATGGGCCCTATTTTACCGATCTAAGCGCATGGTCTAAAGCGCACGTCGCAATTGCGCTTAGGGCGTTTCCGAATCCACTTTTGCTAGTCTAAAAGGGTTGTCCCTATTCTCTTAATGAGTAATGGATGTGTTTGGGCGTAACGTGCCATAAACCAATCAGAGTCTCATCTCCCATTCCCTTTAAAAGCCAGTTGCGCTCGCGCCATGGCGGATTCGCTATTTACATTGCGGAATTTGCAAGCGGAAAAACTGAACGCTTCTCTAGTGAGGGAACGGATCTGCTCGTGCATGTAATTCTGATACATGCAAAGACTATCCATTATGACATGTAGGCATTTTTATATTTATGTACACAATAATAATCTTTTACATTTTAATCCTTTAATTTTTCATTTTTAAAAATCTTTGTGTGCTGCTGCGCATGCCTGTGTGTGCAATAAGTAGGGATGCACCGATACCACGTTTTCCAGTACTTGCCCGATACCGATACTTTTATTTTTGGTACTTGCCGATACCGAGTACTGATACCAATATTTTATTGCATTTGTAAATTTTTTAAATATTGGGTACAGAAACCAAAAGAGTATGTATAATGTTAGTTGGTTAACTTCATTTATCAAATAGATAGTCAAACCAAAATGTATTCAGACACCTTCAACATTTCTCACATTATCACAGTTTATTCGCTATAGTTTAGAAAATGGTAATTAAATATAACAAGAACTCAGAGTTAAACTGTGTCAGAACAAATTCAGCTTGATAATATAGATAACTTTGATAGAATGGTATGTAATGGATTATAATCAACCAAAAATTATTCAGACAGCTGTTAGTATGACAATATTTACACAACTATCAATACTTAGCCGGGCAACCCTTAGCCTTAATGACAGCCTGTAGTCTCCTGGGCATGCTGTCACCCAGCTTCATGCA
>NW_015557091.1:3992638-3993182 GCF_001515605.1 Sinocyclocheilus anshuiensis | reverse complement strand
GGCATAACGTGCAATAAACCAATCAGAGTCTCATCTCCCATTCCCTTTAAAAGCCAGTTGCGCTAGCGCCATGGCAGATTCGCTATTTACACGGCGGAATTAGCAATCGGAAAAACTGAACGCTTCTCTAGTGAAGGAACGGATCTGCTTGTGCGTGTAATTCTGATACATGCAAAGACTGTCCATTATGACATGTAGGCATTTTTATATTTATGTACACAATAATAATCTTTTACATTTTAATCCTTTAATTTTTCATTTTTAAAAATCTTTGTGTGCTGCTGCGCATGCCTGTGTGTGCAATAAGTAGGGATGCACCGATACCACGTTTTCCAGTACTTGCCCGATACCGATACTTTTATTTTTGGTACTTGCCGATACCGAGTACTGATACCAATATTTTATTGCATTTGTAAATTGTTTAAATATTGGGTACAGAAACCAAAAGAGTATGTATAATGTTAGTTGGTTGACTTCATTTATCAAATAGATACAGTCAAACCAAAATTTATTCAGACACCTTCAACATTTCTCACATTATCAC
>NW_015557091.1:3990828-3991724 GCF_001515605.1 Sinocyclocheilus anshuiensis | reverse complement strand
CTCTCTCTCTCTCTCTCCATACCGTTAAGTAACTTGTGCATTGTTTTACTTGTTTTTGACGTATCCAACCGAACTACAAACTTTCCAGTGATGTCTGTGAGAAAGGTACATTCACTCGACAAGCTCGCGCATCTGCTTGCGCATCCTTAACCTCTAATAACTCCATTCTGCTGTCTGTTGTTCTGTTGTCGGTGTTTCATTGTCTGAATATGGCACTTAAAACATGCTGTGTGGTATCAGCGTTTGGTATCGGGGCATTTTAACCAGTACAAGTACAGAAGCTCCGTATCGGGCCCGATACCGATACCAGTATCGGTGCATCCCTAGCAATAAGCAAAGTGTACGAGCGTTGTGCACCCGCCTATAGGTGCATATTACTAACGCGCCCTTTAAATAACAAAAAAAAAAAACAAGATTGCACAAGACTTTAGACCAGGTTTTTGTTGGTCAATGGCGTAGTCTTTTTCAGTTGCCTCAAAATAGCAATGCGCCTGAACACACCTCGTTTTCAGACCAGCACGCCCATGGGCGCACAGATGGGCACAAATGCATTTGCTATTTAAACAACATGGTGCAGGACGTGAAAATGACACCTGCGTCGGGCTGAAACTAGCAAAAAACACTTGCGTCACGCCTGGCGCCGCATTGCGCCGGGTGTATGATGGGGCCCAATATCTGAAAATTGTGACTTTTTCAACTTTTTTTCTTCAATTTTGACTTTTTTTTTATAACTGGAGTTTTATTTCTCATAATTGTTATTTTAATATCTCACAATGGCGAATTTATTTCTCTTAACTGTGATTGTATGTACCCGTTTCTCAAATTGTAACTTTATTTCTCATAGTTGTGATTTTTATATCTCACAATATGACTTTATTTCAACATTATTTATATTT
>NW_015557091.1:3932228-3990293 GCF_001515605.1 Sinocyclocheilus anshuiensis | reverse complement strand
ATTGCAACATTATATCTCACAATTGTGACTTTCTATATTACAACTGTGACTTTATTTCTCATAACTGTAATTTTAGCTCACAATATGAGTATTGTGAGAGTCACAATATGACTCTTAAGTTGGATTTTATGTCTCACAATGTGATTTATATCTCAAATATTGACTATTCTTGAGTTATTTCTTTTATTTTTTTACTCTGAGGCAGAATTGGGCTTCCACACATACATAAATACACTGTGTCCAAAAAAATAAGGCAGAAAATAAGCTAAAAATACCTGTTGAAAGCTCACATAAAAAAAAAATACCAAAGCTCGGATAAACTCAAGTACTCACCTACTGTACTGACAGCAAAAAAAGCAGTTCCAGATCCATTGGTTAGATAATTCATGAGCCAGGTCTCAATTTCTCCCAATGGCCAATGGGCTTTCACAGTGAAGCTGTGTTAGAGTTTGAGTAGAAATCACCCAGCTGTGAAAGACAGATCATCTGCTAAGACAATCACCAGCCATCTAACTAGAATAATGAGTCAGTCCATCAGACACATCCATCTAACCAGTGTTCAACATAATGGCACTCACATGGACATTTGTTTCGCAACATTTGTTTTAATGGCCAGCACATCTTTCATTGAGGATTGATATTGATAATGTTAAAGAGATAATGAGTCAGAAAGCCACCTCTCCTCCTGTGATCATTAAAAACAAACCGTGATACCTCATGTGTAATATTGTGGATATAAATTAGTCTCCTACATTAAGATGCAGTTGCTGCGCTAATTTATATTTCAGATATCCGGCCCTGTGTTTCAGTCATGTCGTGGTGCCATTTAAAGAAATATTCTGGGTTGTGTCTTTAGCGTAATGACAATACCATTCAAAATTTTGGGGTCAGTAAAATTTGAAATTTTTTTTTTGAATACTTTTATTCAGCAAGGATACATTTAATTGATTAAAAGTGACAGTAAAGACATTTATAATGATCCAAAAGAATACTATTTCAAATAAGTGCTATTTATTAACTTTCTATTCATCGAAGAATCCTGTAAAAAAGGACTGCATCACAACAATTAAGAAATGTTTCTTAAAGAAGCAAATCGGCATATTAGAATGATTTCAGAAGGATCATGTGACACTGAAGTCTGGAGTAATGATGCTGAAAATTCAGCTTTGCATCACAGAAATAAATTATGGTTTCAAATATATTGAAATAGGAAACGGTTATTTTAAATAGTAATACAATTTTGACAATTATTACAGTTTTACTGTATTTTTCATCAAATAAATTCAGCCCTAGAGAACATAAGAGAAAGAAAAAACATTAAAAAATCTTATTGACCTCAAACCTTTGAATGGTAGTGTATTTTATCCACAAGGTCATATCATAGTCTCATCTGTTAGCATGATAATATTCTTCAAGAAAAAAATTGTAATTTTCTCTGCCTGGAGGTCCTATACAAAAATAACCCAGAATATTCTTTTAGAGGTTTTAGCCTTTTGGTGCGTCATAAAATATATGGTTCCCCTTGTATAGTACAATGTCCTGCTGATGTGACCAATCCTGAAGAGCAATAATGTGATTCTTCATATCATGAGAAAATTCCCATTTGGCTTCCCCTCAAGTGGTATGTATATTTTTTATTGCTATATATATATATAGACATATATAATATATTGGTGTGATAAATGGTATATTATTGCTTAAGCACTAATCACAGAAGTCTGGGATAGCTGCATTTTATAATGCAGAAAGAAAAAAAAAAACATGCATAAAAATTAAAAATGAAAGCGATCAGCGCCTGCAGCAGTATTACAGTGAAAACTAACATGGTGTGTACAGTGTAAATGCACATGACTATAATTTTTGTCAGAGATTATCGATGTTTATTTTCTTATGTTTGTGCTGTACATGTATGTGTGGCTGGGGGTTTGTGGGTGTATGATGGCATACTGTAAGTACATATTGTACTGTATTTATCATTGATATTCTTTGAATCTTAGCTGTAGTATCACTCTGGTTTACTGTGTACCAAATGGATGTTTTTTAATCGTGCTTATATTTATTTTATGTTCTGTTTTATAGCTTGCACAGACATTTTGGTTGTTAAAAGATGTTCTTTCGACCTCAAAAGCTTTTTTAACTTCTGATTCCTATATTTTCTTCTGCCATCCCACCTCGAAAATCATTACGAAATGGTTTATTTGGATACGATAGATGGATTTCCTACCAAATTGATGTGAATCCATCTCTTTGAGTCCTTTTAGGGCTTTGAATTCATGACCTTTTACACTGTAGAGACGATGAAATTTAAAGTTTGAATAAAAAAAATATATTCTGAAGCCTGTGGTGTTTTCTTTGACAAGCACTTCACTGATGTGTATGGACTATAAAAGGAAGGACGTTTTATATTGAACGCATTTAAAGATCCCTGTGGCATCTCTGGCCCCTGACCTGTGGAAAATTGGCTGGTTTGCTCTGGAGAACCTGTAAAATATGAGAGAAAGTGACGTGGTGCAGAGTTGGAGGGGATTCGGCGTTCTTCAGGCATCCTAACTGACACCTGATGTCCTGAGGAGCAACAAACGGACAAACAAGCAATCAGAAAAGATGGAGCGATTCGACCAGCTCACATTTATAACTGTCACTCAACAGGGTCAAAGTGGAAAGTCTCTATTTCTCATTCCTCCCTCCCCACATCACAAGGATTGATTCTTTTCCGAAGGGAAACATGTTCTCCTGCTTTGAGATTCCCTCTCTCAAAAGATCTCTCTCTCTCTCTCTGTGTGTGTGTGTGTGTGCGCGCGCGCTTTTTGTGACTGTTCTAGAAATTCCAAGCTGCAGAAACAATCACTAGCTTCTGCCTAGAGTAACTAGTTTGGAAAATCTGTCAAGAGATACCAAGGTCACACTTCACCCCAAAAGGAGCCTTAAAATTTGTTTGAATTAAGTATCTTTTACCCTCCAAATTCTCATTACTGTAATGCATTTGCCAAATGCATAAATGTAAACATGTAGTAAAATGAGCTTAATTGACCTGTAAATAATGTCACAATGAAAATTCCTAATAGATATTTTTTCTTTTGATTTTTGAGCTGAAATGTGAACTGGACTCATTTTTTAAAAATGTTGAAATGTACACAGGGGTGTACATATTTGCCTTGACAATGATTTGCTTGTTTATATCATGAAATCTAAACTTATGGCATGTAGATTTTCTCCAAACTAACTTCACTTTTCTATACCAATTGTGTAATTACTTTTAAAAAGATCATTTGTAATGGTTATACAAAGTAGGTTCCACTCAGTTATTGGCATATTTGGTTGATTTTTTACAAGAAATTAAAAGATTTTTGTATTCAATTTGATCTAATTTTATATTTAATTCAGTTCAACAAAAGATGCATTGAATTTTCATTGTCGGCCTTATGCATTGTAATGCGCTGACATACTTTTACACATTACTACAGAAGTGCTTAGCATGCACTCAAAAAAACGATGAAGTCTAAATTGCTCCTGTAATACTTTGCTGCTAACAATAGCTACCAGTCCGTGTCCCAGCATTCATCTGGAATCAGACAGAGGCTGATTGTGTAACAAAACCATTCATTTCTGTTTACCAGGAAACAGGTCGATATCCTTGTAAAACAATCAATCACTGCAGGTTTCCCAGCGAGAAGCATTATTGTGTTACGTATTGTTTTGATTCTCATTCAATTCACATGCTTGTAAAAATTGGCTTTTGTGCTTTAAAGGCGAGAAGTTCAAGTCAGAACATCGATCAACTGATGTCACTGAGAAAGAAGTGGACAGAAAACAAATGCGGGAATCTCAAAAGCAGCTAAATGGAAGAGTTTGGCTTTTAGACCAAAAAGTCTGTCATTTGAGAACATCAATCTTACCCCAATTGCATCTGAAAACTCTCTCGGCTGTCCTTGCTGTTTCCTGTCAAGGTCTCGCTGGTCTCCCCCTGGACTGTGTCTCAGGCGTGGCTGGAAAGGGCTACAGAGACATCCATAGCGATTGTGTAGTGTTGACCGACTGTAGTAGCTATTGTGCAGGTCTTTGTGATTCACCAATGGTTTGAGCTTCTGTCTCCTATGGCTGCTTGTCCCTCTGTAACCTCTTACTCGTGCCAGTCTCCAGATCACCACTCTGGGTCTGACTGCGGCCGGCAGGCCATTGGCGGGCGATGATGACCCGAGGTGGGCCGTCTTAGACAGGCGCTCATTGCACCATTCGATTTTTCGTCCAGATGCCTTTTTCCAAAGAGCTTCAGGACTCCTTGTTTCATGGTTCGCAGAGATAAATCCCACACACCTCCAAGATGTGGTTTCCTCTGTCATTTCCTCATGAGATGATTCCGGAATCCACTCTATCATTGGCAGAATCCCACTCACCTCTACAATATGTACTTGCAGTGAGTTCTCACTGACAGTACTTTGTATCTGGGTAATTGAATCACTGGATACTCTGGGATTTATGGGTACACAGCTAGGGTCTGGTGCACTTGGTCTTTCAGTGGTAATGATCACGTCTGGGTTGGCAGATTTAGTGGGGACGCTACTGATTTGGGATGCTTTCCATCTTGAGTTTGCTTCATCTGATGCATCATTTGTTCTAGATACGCATGACCTGGGCTGAGCAAATAAATGAGGAGACAAAATGATGTTCCTCTCATCCAAGTAACTGCACTTGTGCCTAACCTTCTGTTTGGCCTCCTGGTATCGGTGAAATGCATTTTCATCTGCTAAAAAAAGCAGTAAAAACAGTAATATTGTGAAATATTATTACAGTTTAAAATGTCATTCATTTCTTTGATGTTAAAGCTGAATTTTCAGCATCATTACTCCAGTCTTCAGTGTCACATGATCCTTCAGAAATCATTCTAATATACTGATTTGCTGCTCAAGAAACATTTCTTATTATTATCAATGATGAAAATGCTTGTGTTTTTTGTTTTTTTAGTTCTATGAGGTTTCTGTGCTTGTTCAAGTGATTTTATTGGGAATAAAATGTATTATCTGGACAATAGTTTATATTTCCCTCTTTCTTTCTTTCAATATTGTGTATATTTCCCTCATCATTCCCTCACTGTCTTTCTTGAGAGGAACAATTTTAGCAGTACTACAACATAATGAAGACGCACATCAGTTGATGCTTCATGTATTATATGATGTATTCAAGTCATGTTGGAAATATCATGTTTATGAGTTGAATGCCACCACAATATCAAAATTATGAGTGGAAAATTCTGTTTTCAGTCAGTGAAAAAAATAAACGTCTGACACAATGGATGCAGCATTTGTAGTTGGCAGGAAATATGTTGAAATGTATGAAATTTTTTCATTTACAATAAAACTAGCTAAATTGCATATATGATAATATTGTACAATTACAATTAAATATGTAATGATTCAGTTTACAGCACATTCATAAATTGATTAAAAACATAAAAATGACACCTTACGGTTTATTTATTTCGCAGAAGCAGAGTTAAAAAACCTTGCATCTTGCTCTGACCAAAGTGATTTGAAAGCATTTGACTTCATAGCTTGTAAATATTAACTTCCCAGGATGACTTTAAAGCACCATTATCATTCTTAAGCTACCACAGAGAATGATGGGAAATGTAGTTTGGTCACAATTCGGTGTCAGCAAAATAGGAAGTGTTTTCTGGAAAGCGTTATTGCTATTCTTCACTGCTACCCCAATATAGACGCAGTTAACTACACTAGCAATGTTTGTGCTATTTATTATTGTTGCTAACAATCATAGAAAAGAATAACTGGAAAGGCTATTCTGATGAGCCATTACCTGCTGCAACACACCTGCCAGTAATTGTGAAGTAATTCTATAAACCCTGATTTAGGGCTGGAGCTAAACTGCATCATATTGATTCTACACCTGCATTAGAATATGCTGAGAAGATCTAATGTCTGCTTTGGGAGCAAGTATATATCCTCACAGGATATTTGGGTAAATATAAACATTCCTATTTAGACTGTTTAACAAGGTTATGTCTATATCACAGATGTTAAACCCTCCCTCTTTCTTGTCCATGGGGCTTCATTGCAAATGCTCTGAAGTCTAAGCCCTGTTAGGATGATGATTAATCACAGGTCCGGTTTTTAAATGTCAGGTCTGAGCCCAGCGTGGCCTGGCTCTAATCGATGTCCAACTCTATGGCTATCTTTCAGAAAGCTACACTGACGCTGTGGGACTCGCTATGACTCACTGTTTGCTCCAGAGAAGGTGAGTGGTGGAGAGTTTAAATGCAAATGTCTTCAACATCTAACCTCAGGAGAGCAGAGAGAGAGATACTGGGGACCAAATTCTGAGACGACTAGTGAATTTTCCATTATTTACCTATTTAATACAGATTAATATTACGTATTGCTGTAATGTAATACCATGCTGAAATGTTTCTATATTAATGAATTTTAGAATATCTTAGTATTTTTGTCCTTATTTTGCTTTAATGACAACATCACTCAAGCTCCATGAACTCCACAAGTTAAACCTGATGATAATGTTATCCGGAATGACTTGTGAATGAAAGTGATCCAGAAAGAATCTTGTGCTTTCAATAAAAGCAAGAACATCTAAGTAAAGCGTCCAAGGTTGGCATGCCCAATAAATAATGCAGAATATTACATTTGTTTGTTTTTTTGTCTTCACTGGTCTCAAGCTAGGTTCAGAGTAAACAACATCTGGCTGATATTTGCTCCTGTGAGACCTCTGCATAATATGCAGTATGAGTAGTTTTCTGTTATTTTTCAGCATTTTGAGAAGATGCCAAATACTGGAGTTTGGGGAAAATATCCAAGATATGCACTATTCTAAGCTCTGATGTTCCTCAACAACTTAGAATGTTTTCACAGAAAAATGATGATTGATTAATAAGTGAAGTGCAAAAAGTGCACATATATGCTAAAATCACCAAGAGTAACCTTAGAATTTAAGCAATTTTTTTGTTTGTAAGAAATGATCAAATAAATACAAAGTTCTGTCATCAACCTGTGGCGCAGGCCAAATAGGTTCTAACTCAATCTGATATAATTACATAATTATTCACGTGGCACAGCTGATTGGCTTTAGTTGCATCAGCAGCCAATGAGCTTGCTGCTCAACATTCAAATACTCAGCTAGTGCTTGCTGTAGCAGTTGCAGCACGCATCAGAAACCCTCCACCTTCCCCAGCTCCACCTGTATAAATTTGCTATGGGGATAAATTCATGTTATTTATGGGAGTTATTTCATATATGTTATATGCGCAGCAGCACTATTTCTTACATGCTCACAGCAGCTTGTCTGTGGATGTATTGACTGTAGCAATCTAGGTGCTTGCTCTCTGCCAAGACCAAACACATTAACATTGCCATGTATATTATGCTAAACTCTCCGAAACTTGTCATGACAGAAATACGGTTAAGTAAAATAATACTATTCATTATTTCTGAAAAAATTACATGGGAAAAAAAGTAGCCTGTACAGGCTTATGCAGTTTGCAAATGGTGAACTCATGTAGTCATTTAAGGCCTATGTTTTTTTGAGAATTGAGTTTGCATGGAAAGCCCTTATATGGACATGCCCTGGGAGTGTTTTATGCAAATTACTAGTTGCAGAGACACCTGCCCTCATTTACAATAATCCAGATTCATCAACGATAAATGATGACAAGAACACATTTCTGTGTACATGTGGCTGTTGTGAATCCCTTAAGAGATTCAGTGTGAGAACATTTTCTGTGCACCTATGCAATATGTGTGAAATTATTAGTGAACAAGGCCCGATGTTACAATTAAAGAAATAGTTCACCCAAAAATGAAAATTGTAGATGATGTAGTTGAGTTTATTTCTTCATCTGAACTGATTTAGAGAAATTTAGCATTACTGTACATCACTTGCTCATCAAAGGATCCTCTGCAGTGAATGGGTGCCATCAGTATGAGAGTCCAAACAACTGATAGAAACATTTCAATAATCCACACTACAAGAATTAACATTTTGTGCAGTAAAAAAGTTGCGTGTTTGTAATAGACAAATTAATCATTAACATTTTGAACATCAAACCATTGCTTCTGGCTAAAATGCAAGTCCTCTGTCCATAATATTGCTTTCTCCAGTGAAAAAGTCTGAAGTCTGAATCAGGAGAGAAATATGCACAAATCAAGCACTGTTACAAAGCAAAACACTTCTAAAATAAGTTGGTGGATTTTGATGTGAGAAGACAACAAGTGAAGGCCTTTTTCACTGGAGGAAGCATTATTATGGATTATGAACTGGTATTTTTCCCAGAAGTGATGGTTTAAATTTAAAACATCTTGATGGAGTTTTTTGCTTAAGATATTAATTGATGGACTGGAGTCGTGTGGATGTTATTATGATGTTTTTATCAGCTGTTTGGCCTCTCATTCTGATGGCACCCATTCACTGCAGAAGATCCATTGGTGAGCAAGTGCTATATATTAATGCTAAATTTCTCCAAATTGGAGTAAATATTCAGCAAATTTTCATCTTTGAGTGAATTATTCCTTTTTATCTTTGACAGAGAAAATGTCAAAGCAATAAAGGACCATTGCGGTGAGTTGGGTTGGTAATTGTATCAGTTGCAATAATTCTATATTGTTTGAGCACATATGACTCAGTACCAGAGTGCTGTTGTGAGTGAAGTGTCATTTGCGTATCTAACAGTCAGTGGTGGTCTTGACTCACTCGGTGCCCTTGTTGAGCTCCAACATGAGGCTGCTTAGAAGTTGCTCAGAAAAAATGACACGCTAAGTTAATTTTTTTTTAAATATGGACAAGTGGAACAGAGAGCAGGTGTAATGCTGTAAAAAATACTGTGGCTATACACAGCTGGCCTCAAGATGACAAGTGCCCTCTAAAACCAGTAAATCAGACCAATCTAGACTGCTTAGGGTATTTTAGAGCTGAACTTCGTGTTAGCAATGTTATTACTTTCATAAATTTTATAAATGTTATTTATTGGTAATGTGATTGCATATTGTGATGCATTTATCATATACTGTATATTCTTGTCTTTTATATATATATATATATATATATATATATATATCTCAAATTCCTCCAACACTAAATCATTACGCTATATTCAAAGTTGATACTTATTAAAAAAAAGTCTCCTGAGCTACTAAAAAGCAACATTTGGGTAATAAAATACAATTTCAGAGATCTGCTAACTGAGCTGAATCACAGTTTTAAGTAGTTTAATGTATGTTGATGAAGTTGCATACATTTTGTATCTTGATTATATAAATGTGTGCCAAGTATCCCATTACTCCAAGCCTGGTTATTGGCTTTTCAAAAACTGCTTTAGCAACACATTTTCACCCTCCAGTCAAAACAATAGTTAAAAGCTCAAACAAACATAATAACCAGTCAAAACAGAAAAACATTTGCAAATTAAGCATCTGGCCTCATGTCTCCATGTGCAGAGAAACCTCTACATGCTGAGTGATTGGCAGGAAGTTGCGCCTTTCAGTCCCCATACACACTGCGAGGTGATTGAGGCATGCTGGGTAGCAAGCTAGACCCAGTAGCAGACAAATGTTTGCGCCGCACATAATGGATGCCTCCAGATCCCCACAAGGCATTTCCCATAGCAGCAGGTGAAAGCAACTGTGTAATTAGATGCAGGTCGCTCACAGGAAAACGCCAGCATCGTCCATTATCTCCTCTACTGCTGCTTGAACTAAACCATGTTTAAGGGAACGCAGTGGGACTGTCACTCAGGACTCTGATGTGGCATTAGAGCCATTTCAGAGAGTGTATCGATTTTTCTTTGGCAGCAGTTTACTCTTTCCAACTAGATTCATTACAGTGTAAGCCATTACTTGCAAAGATTCCCTGACTGAATATGAATTTGTTCGATTGCTTACCGCTGATTCCGCCATCCGTGTCAGAACACTCCCAAGCGCAGCATAGATCCCGCTTCTCGCCTTTTCTGTGGACATTTTTTTTAATTAAATGCATAAAAGAACAGAATTATATATATATATATTATATAATATATTCATAATTCATATTCATCAATATATTTATTAGAAATGTAACTTTTATTCTATTTTCAATTTATATTATTTATAAATTACATTTCTATTTCAGTAAAGTAAATATAATTACAATAATATATATTTATTTTAAAATATACATTAATGAAATCCATAATATTATCCATAAATTCATGTTGCTATATATTGCTATATACAATTATATCAAATTTTTATATATAACTTGGATGGATATTGGAGATTTGCTAACTGAATTAAACCACAACGAAGTCAAAAATGAAACTCGATTTCCACAGAAAGGACTAACAGAGACTTTTTACAAAGCAGCAGTTAGTGTGTTGTATTCTTTATATTGGTTGGTGCTGAATTGTTTCTGATGTGATGGCAACAGGCAGGACAATAGAAGCTCTTCACTATAGTAAAACAACATCAGTTCCTAGTAGGCAGTCAAATGAATGGAGCGTCCAATGCAAACAGATTCCCTGTGAATGTTCCTGCAGCTCACCATACCTCTCATCTGATAGAGAATGACTCTATAGCCCAGGACCAATGAGTCATGGAAGTCCATAATTATTCCTGGTTATTGTTTTCCATTACCATCACCTAATATCAGTGCCACTCACAAGCCACCTCTAACATCTCTAAAGCACACTTTTTGTGAAAGCGTAATGCAGAAGCGAAACAAAGTGTAATTTTCTCTGTTCCAGCCCTGTGTTCACTGCAGCAAACAATAGAAATGGCTTGTTTTGATGGTGTGAGAACTCTTCATCCCTTCAGCAGATTGTGTGCAACAGTGTGAGAGAGAGAGAGCAAAGCCAACTCAAAATTGTAAGATATAAAGTTACAATTACATTTTTTTTTAAATTTGTAAGTAGAAATGAGTTTCCATAACAGAGAGAACTGAAAACTAAACTTTTAGATTTAGCTGTTTACAACATCTAAAGAGGCCTGTTTCTACCTCAAATTCGAGATATATAACGTGTTTAAATATGTAAAATCTGGAAACAGACATGTATTATATCTAATACACGTGTATTTGAATTTTCATTATTATTATTATTATTATTTCATATTTAATAAAACAGAGATTTGGGAATAGTTCACCCAAAAAATAAAATTAAACATTTATTAAAAAAATTGTTACAATCCCCTTTATTTTCCCACTTTCTTGGAACACAAAAATCTATATGATGCATTTCTGAACTGCTTTTATTCCATATAAATAAAATCATATCCAATAAAATCATGTAGTGATCATAACATTATTCCGCATTACTTGTGGATCTCGTCTTCTGAAGTCATGAGTTTATAATGACATGAGGGTGACTAAATGACAGAATAAAAATTTTTTGGGTGAACTACCAATATTGAGTAAAATTTAGGAAGCATAATAGTCAAAAGAAGCTAATAACTGTATCTTTTAGTCTTCTGTTTATTTTCCGTGAGCTGCATGTTGGCACACGTTTGTCTCGTGGTCTCTTCTGAACGCTTTGACATGGTCATGTTCACACACAATGCTATAATTACACACGAGAGACACAAGAGTAACCAGGAACTTGGACAGGCTTCAGTAACTGGTCAAGGTGATGTATGACAGCGGCCTTCCCACTGCCAACAGCTGACACCTGAACAAAACTTACCAAAAATATTACTGTATATAGCTGCTCTTAATGTATGTAACGCATTTTATTTCTTCTGAAGAGTTTGAGGAGAAACATCGAAGGCAAATGAGAACTCCATTAAGCTTTTTAGCTTTAAAATGGCAGTATTTGAAATCTTGCTCTGGCAGTTTCTCTTTAGTCACACTGTGCTGGAAGATGCTGAAAGGAACCGATAGAAGCATGACGAGTGGAAGGAAACTGTGGGCTTCCCTGAGGCCGTCTGATCCATCTGGTCACTCAGGCATTCATGTACTTCCCTTCTCCAAGTCTCCATGAGGAAAGCCCAGAGTTGAGCTGCTTTCTGCCAGCCAGGCTCAGACGCTCGAGTCAGGGAACAGCTGCTGCTGATGGCAGGGAAAAATGAAAGCGCTTTGTTTGCTTTTACATTCGTAGTGCACTTACTCTTAAACCAATTAGCAAATTCATATTGCTGTGGAGACACTAACGCATGCACTTCTGCCAGAGACAATAGTGATTAACTCTGCTGGTGTGTAACTTGAGCACGTTTGGTAAAAGTGTTGGGTCTTGGATTGGGACAAGTCTGGGCTTGGTTTTCCTCTTTCCATTCCAGGCTTCTGGAGTATTCATGTCCACATGGATAGACTTCAGTGGTCCAGGGAGAGGGATCTGATAATGAAACTGAATGGACTTGGAAAAACTTTGAGATATCAATTGATTATCTCTCAAAATGATCTTTCACAGATGCTTAAAATGTGACTTAAGTAAAGACAAGCAGAAGTAGTGCTGTGTTGGCCAAATTCACCAGATCACCATTTCAACTTTGAGACACAGCTAATGCTTTTGTTTCACTAAAAAGAACTGGTTCATAAGAGTCATTTGTTCATGAATCAGGCTACATTGGTTGCACTGTATGCTTCTGATTCACTAAAAAGAACCTATTCATAAGAGTCATTTGTTTATGAATCAGGCTACATTGGTTGCACTGTATGCTTTTGGTTTACTAAAAAGAACCTGCATGTTTATCAGAGTCATTTGTTTGTGAATCAGGCTACATTGGTTGCACTGTATGCTTCTGATTCACTATAAAGAACCTGTTCATTAGAGTCATTTGTTCATAAATCAGGCTATATTTGTTGCACTGTATGCTTTTGATTCACTAACAAAAAACGTGTTCTCGAGTCATTTGTTCGTGAATTGTTCTACACTAATTGGGCTACAATGTTATGTCACTAAAAAGAACATGCTAGTCAGGCTACATTGGTTGCACTGTAAACTTTTGATTCACTAAAAAGGACCTGTTCATGAGAGTCATTTGTTTGTGAATCATACCACATTGAATGTGCTTTGTTTTTGTTTCACTAAAAATAACTAGTTCAAAAGTAATTTGTTTGTGAATCAGATACTGGCTGTGCTGTATGCATTTCATTTACTAAAAAGAACCTGTCACAAATCACATTTATTTGTGAGTGATTGTACTATGTTTTTTATTTACTAAAATTACCTGTTCATAAGAGTCATTTGTTCATGAATCATACAATATTGGTTGAACTATGTTTTTGTTTTACTAAAAAGAACCAGTTCAGAGAAGACACTAGAATTAACCCTAAAGTACACCATTTTATTTTGTGTTTAATCAACTCCTCTAATAAATAAGGCAATAATTTATTGCACAGATTGATTTAAAGAGCATTTTAATGTTTCATGTGATCAAGCTGTGATGGTAACCCAGTTTAGGATCCAGCATACCGAACTATTTGCTTATTTTCCCTTGAGAGAGAATAAAAACACACACCACAAGACTTCTTTCAATCAACTTTTCAATAACAATTTTCTTTATAACTATTCCAAGAATACATAGATAGTTCCATGACATTAAATTCACTTATGATCTGTAAAAGAGTACTTTTAAATCAGTCTGCAAATTATTACACTTTATGATATTAGTGCACCGCATTCAAAATCATATTGAAGTATCTAAAACAATGTGTTTCATATTCAAAGGCAACAGGTAAATTCTTTTGATTTCTGCACTTCAATAACATGTAAACAATTCTGGAATGTCAGCATCTTCTTCAATATATGATGTTTGCATAAAGATTCAGTAACCTGAATGGAATAGCACAACGATAACTTAAGTCCAATGCAAGAAATGCATCGAGTGCATTTATATTTAGTTCTACACTAATTGAATGTTTTTTGCAGCTCTGATAAGAGGTAAACAGCATTTGCATTGAACAATAAAGCCATGTGTGCATCTTCATTTTCCAGGGAATTGCATTACATTTTTTTTTTTTCCATCTCGTGTTGTATTTATATAAACGAAAAAGAAAAATAGTTTTCAGTATAAAAGATTTGGCAATAGAATTTTCCTCCATTATCAAAAAAAAAAAAATTTCAAATGTGGGCCAAATGTACTGACAGAGAAATTTCATTGCAATCTCTCTGGGTGAGCTGGTGAATGCTGGGAGATGTTTGTACAGAGCGACTGTCCCTCACTTTGGTGCCTCAGTCTCTAAATATGAATATTATTGGTTTCTGCAGGAATAAAAGCATCTTTGGTGGTCCCGTTCAGCTAAAAGCACCTTGAGAGATTAGGAAAAGTCAACATTTCCATTTCCTTCAGCATCGGTCCTTTGAGACTGCAAGAATGACTCCCATACAGCCAAACACTAGAAGAGAACACAGACACACTTATATTTAAAAAAAGCCATTGGAAGTAATGTAATAAATATAATACATGTAATATAATAAATAATTTAAATAAAAAAACAATTAATTTAAATTATACAATTTTAAATATCTAAATTATACAATATATATTTAAAAATATAATCATTTTAAAATATACATTTAAATATTTTTATATACTAATGATACTGTAACTACTACAGCTATGAAAATATACATTATAATTATAATAACATATAAATATTATAAATTAATTATAATTAACAACAGACACAATATTCAATAAATAACACATTCAATAATAAAAATATATTAATATACAAGTATTATAAATAATTAAAATAATACTACATATAAATATTAAAATATACAACTAGCATAAATAACTATAAATTAAATGATATTTATTGATATAAATATTATAAAATATAAATTATACAAAATTATAATAATTATAATCTGAATTAGACAGAGACAGATATGCACAATTCGATTTGGACTGATTATATTAAGATTCTATATAATAAAAAATATTGATATATTAAACTATTATAAATAAGTTGTTAATAATAATCACTAGATTTTTCTTTTATTTAAATGTATTTTTCAAAGCAAATGTGAGTGCAACACTATCCATATGCACCCATCTAAACCTTTAAGTGATACTTAATGAACATTCTCACATCAGTAAAAACTCTTGACTGCAGTGAAATGGCTAGCCGTTTAAACGGCGTTAACCATGAGGCCTGACAAGTGGCTGCCATTTGGTTTCCAATTTCATCCACAAGCTGCGGTCACTCCTCATCCTGTGTGCCATTTAGGTGTCAAGATTCTAAGCCCTTGATAAATGCCCTCACTGGGACTCGTCAGTCGCAGCCCAGGCCCCTAAACACCTCAACAACACCCCTCGGCCCAAACAGTTCAGATGCCACATGCGAGCGAGTTTCATAGCAGAACCTCTGGAGGCGCGTCGGCTGCGGCTCACCAACTGTCAAAAACAGTTCATCAATGCACTCCATCACCACAGGTTTCAGACGTGACGTGACCTCGGTAAACGACTTTGGACAGGCAGTGTCTGAGGCCGCTGGACCAGAGTCGCCCTCCAAATCACACTAGGACATGGCTATATTTGTCTCAGAAAGGAATAGACATCTGTGTCGATTAGGTTTAAGATATTGATTGAACTGCAGCCGGTTAAAACAGCGGTCACTTTTTAGTGTGCCATTCACTTTTCTTCAAATAAATGCAGGATTGTATATGCAAAGAATGATCATATTTTGTTTGCTAAAGTTTGGAGAAATCTGCACTGCGAATTCATAGAGCAAAAGACCAACAAAGAATGAAACATTGTTAAATGCAAGTAATAGTGATTTTCACCATGGTTACCGGGTGGTACGCATGACGCAAATCCAAATTGCTTTAAAACGGATCAACATTCAAAACAATAACATAAAAAAAAAAAAATCAACATTCAAATTTTTTTAAATATTGTTAACTATATACCTTAATTATAATTAAATTATATTAATATATAAATATTATAACTTAACTATAATTAATAACAGACACCAACATTCAATAAATTGAAATATATTAATATTATAATTAAATTAATTATAATTAATAAGACACTAACATTCAATAATTAAAATATTAATATACAAATAATATAAATAAATAATTTGAATAATAAATATATCTTATAATTAGTACAATTACTGTACTAAATGTGTAAAATGTATAATTATATTACTACACCCAAACATTTTTAATTTTACATTTTTTATTTTAATTTAATTATAATATTTGTATATATTATAATTCAATTACAATTAATAAATAAAATGGCATAATTTTAATTTTTGGGTAGTATCCCTTTAAAGTACATTTGACCCTTCTAGCACAACTTGGGTCAAATGAGGACAAGAAAAATGAAAATGAATCAGTCTCATTCAAAGGTGGAAAATGCATTTTTCTGATCTCGGCAGAGAATGACTTGTCTGCAATTTCCCCATTTGTCGTGAGAAAATTACTTCAGCTGAGAAAACCGTAAATGTGGAAGTGCGAGGGGAAAAAAAAAGAACAGAGAACAAAGAAAAGCTGAACACAACTACCTTTTAAGAACATGTTCTTTAAGCCTCAGAATCAGCAACAAAAGCTGTATTTGCAATGCAGTGCACATGAGGACACGGACTATAATAAAACTATTGAATAGTCAGTGACTATTCCAGATCACTGACTGATTGAGAAACACTGAAGAAAAGAGTTTGTTGACCAGGCTTGAACGTTGGCAGTACCTATTTCAGTAGTCTAGAGAGCAACACGTCCCTGTCTGACACACGCTTACTAATAGATTGAGTCTCTGTAATGGCTCTTGTGTTGCTGGGAGGGTCATTAGCGTGCCACGAGCTCTGATGCTAGTCCAAACGCGCTCAGCCAAATGTGGCGCTAATCAGCCAGCGATGCATGAATAATAACAATCATCAACACGGACACACCTGAGACGTAACTGCACGGATCAGACGGCAAACAACTCTTCCGTTTCAGCTACACAGGAGGAGAGAGACGCGGTCGAAGGGCTGGAGATGTGAATTTTTAAACATCAGTTGCATCAGCTGTTGCTTTAACTCTGGTAACAAGAGGAATGTTTCTGCGGTCTGTGTTTGAAAACCCTGCGTAGGCTCTGTGCTGGCTGAATTATATCGAACATTTAGTGACAGCTTCCTCATCTTTGCTATCATTTCAGCTACAGTCTTGTTGCTATGGCATCTCCGTGGCAATTCTCTGAAGTTGCCATGTTGCAGTACTTGGCTGCTGTTTTTTTTTTTTGTACTAAACGGCATGCAAATGTTGAACATCCACCCACACCAGTATGCAGGGTTACATTGTTCCTTATATTAGAGTTTGCATTGTTAAAGCTTAATGATGTGTTCAGGGAGGTGAGGTCAAACGCACGTCTTTATGAAAGGATAAAAATCAAGATGTGAAAATGAATAATAAATAATATTATAGCGTAATGCACAGTGTTGTTTAGACCTGGAAGCTGATATTAATTTATTCAAATGTATTTTATATATAAAATTACATTAAATATAAAATAATAATAATAACAACAATATCAATTATAATTAAACATTATAATTTAATACAAATAATTCTAATTCATAATAATTAAACATTCTTTTGTGTTCCACAGAAGAAAAAGTCACAGTAGTGTAATTATTATTACACAGTAGTGCACTATTTAGACCTGGAAAAAACAGAATGATTCAGAAATTCTTTTTTAATAAGTCACAGAGCGACTCTAAACTAACTCCAACCAATGCACACACACAACTTTTTCGCAACAAATTATATTAGCAGCATAACAATGAGCTCCACAAGTTATTTTAAATTGAGTAATTTTGCTTTAAAGGAAAAAGCAGTTTACAATTAACTTTTAATTTATGCAAACAATATTTTATTTAGACTGTTACCTGTAACTATTACTCTTGAATGCAAAATGGTATAATGGCGTGGAGCCACTCTTTAGAGACCCAACCAATCTAGTCCCATATAGCCTACTTATAAATACTAAGTACTGATGAACTGATAAGAAAAGTGTAAATATGTTAAAAAAAAAAACGGCAATCTACGGCAATCTTAAAATTGTCAAATATTACCTGCATTTGACTTCAAGAGAATGTAAGGAAACCAAAAACACATGACCACATTTTCTAGCCTGGATCTTCTCATATTAACAGATATCCCCACAGATCAATGCTGGAGAAGTTCCCTTACACAAATACATTTTCTCATTCATCCACCATCTCTCTCGTTTTTTCTACCTTTTTTCGCAACTTATTCTCTTTTAGGTCAGTGTTTGATGCTGTCAGGCTCTTCCTTCCACATGAAATAAAAATGCCTCTTTGCCTGGAGGTTACATAAAAACACACGTGTGAGGAACAGGCTGTCTGCAGGGCCCTGTGAACATGAAGTATTTATTTCTATTTCTTGCTTTTTAGTTTTCAATTTCAGTTTAGTTTTAGTCAGTTTTAATGTCACGATGGCACGCATTTTATCAGAAACTGCACCATACTCAAAATAATGCCATCAAAGTATAAGGTGTAAGCTTTATTTGTGAAACACACCATACTGCAGTACTTGTGGGCAATAAAATGGGCTATAAATGTGGCGCTGCTGCTGCTGAATTTAACAGTACATTTTTGTTACCATTATTCTGATTTCTCTAAGGCATTTATGATTCAGCAGCATAGACAGCATCCACTAGTTGCTGGATTAACCATAATTTAGACAGTTTATGGCATAGAATTTCTGAAATATATTCAAGAGTTTTATTTGAAGCCATTTGGATCAAGTACACTGAAAAAAATTGTTTTTTAGTAGAAAAACTTGAAACTAGTGTTTTTCCCTTGATGCCTCACCAAAGCCAATCACCAGCACTTGATTTAGGCACATCAAGCATGCTGCATGCTTATTGGCCCACTGGCATTGACAAGATTAACCCCTTAGGTATCGAAATTTGGTACCGAATGACGAGACATTTTTCGACTCGATGGTATCGAGGCAATCCGGTCGGTGCCTAAAAAGTATCAAACACGATACCCAGCCCTAATTCTGACTTAAGTTTCACTGCTAGTTTTTGTCTTGGTGACAGTTTCTGTCTGTAGTCAAAACTACTTTGAAACTGCAGCTTGTCAAACTGCTCATTTAGAGCAGCTTCCCCAAAACTGGTGTGAATAACAGTTCTAGTGCAGCACTGTTTACTTTTGAGTCTGCTCGCATCTGAAAAATCCCGTTAGATGTCTCCTCAACCTCTCCAAACAGAGAGTTTGTCATATTCGTTATCGCTATAAACCCATGACTGAAAAGCAAAGGAAAAGAGCTTTCAAAAAAGACAAATTAAGCAGTGTACCGGCTTAAACGCATCCAATCTAGTGAGCAATGTCAACATTTATAGACTTGGAGTGCAATTACTTGTCAGCAGGGATAAAAATGAGATACTACCACCCTCTGCTGGCACATATCCAGGCCGGCTGTGCAAATGAATGCAGGCAGATGGCCACATGCATCCCTCTAAAATCTGTTGGCGGTTTGTCCAATTCTTCAACAGGAATCATTTTTACCACCTCATAGCTGTGAATGCTTATCTCTCGTCTGAAATCTTCTCAATTACATCACTATTTTAAAGCTTGATCAAATTTAAAGTAGTAACTGATGACCTCAAGTGGCTTATTGCTTTTATAAAATGGCGACAAGATTATAAAAAGACACAAAGTGAATATTAATCAGAAAACATCTCACCTTTTCATAGTAGCTGACGTTCCTCTCTGCTGTGTCGTTGAAGGCTGATCTAAGGTCAGTTCTCATGCCCTTTTGCCAGCGGGTCCAGTCGCTCTTGAGTGCATTATTCGCCCACTCCAGCCGGTCCTCCACCTTATCCAGCTCATCTCTCATCTGAACACACAAGGATTGGTTGGTTAGCATGGTCCAGTTAGCCTCTGCTGGTAGATGTCATAACTAGACCATCTGGGAACCAAACAGCTTCTTTCTCTATTGAAGGCCATTCACAAGTAGCCAAGTATTCAGATAAGTGTTATTTAGAAATATTTTTAAGATGGAATAATGCAGTCAAGTTAGACAGTTTCTGAATTTAGTAGTAGGAAGTTAGTCATCCAATTTTTAATATCAACTATGCATTCCGTTTTGTGAATTGGTATGTTTCATCAGGCCTCAAAGAAATATAGAGCTGACTATTGTCAGTGTAACAAGTTTCTCAATGATATCATTAAGAAATGCAACGGTCCTAATACTGAGCCTTGCGGAACTACATACTGAACTTGTGGTCAATAAGACACCTCTTCATTTACTGCTAGAAAGTGATAACAGTCAGATAAGTATGATTTGAACCATGCCAATGCAATTCACCTAATGCCAACATTATTTTCAAGCCTATCCAAAAGATTATTGTGGTCGGTAGTATCAAAGTCAGCACAAAGGTCCAGTAATATTAACAAAGAGATACAACCACAATCAGACGATAAGAGCAAGTGAGCTGCCTTATGCTGTTCTTTTGAACTTTCTATTCAAAGAATCAGGAAAAAAATATTATTGTTTCAACAAAAATATTAAGCAGCAGAACTGTTTTCAACATTAATAATAAATGCAATAAAAGGTTGTCATTATTCAGTCTGTTTATATATTGAAAATCTGTTATTTATTCTACTGAAAGGGCTGCATTTAACATATACTGCTAAGAAACCTAATCTAAATCTAATCTATTCTAAATCTAATCGGGTCTGGTGGTCACAACCCTAAACCTGCCTAATTGTACAGGATTTCCTTAAGACAGCCTAGTCAACTAATCCTTCAGATGACGTACTAACCAATTTGGAAAATATGTAGTTTTGCGCATCCCTAATCCTGACAAGTGACTCTAGAGATGACAAGTCATGTAGCTCTGAACGGACAAGTTAAAACCAAGATAGCAATGCCAATATTATTAGAGTAGCTCTTCTGCCATCAGAGTGCTGACGTGCAGCCATTTTTAGAGTGTTGTAAAAACTTTCATTACTGAGGAGTATAACTCCTGTAAAATCCTGCTGAGCATGCAGGAATAAATTCGATATGCTGATATCAACTAGATCAGTCACTGTAATTAAGTTAATTTGTTTCTTGGCTCCCTGCAAGTTGTCTCGAAAGTCTAACCGAGTTGTTCAAACAATGATGCCAAGCATAACTGACAGCTTTGAATCTGCTGTCAAACCAGACTATCATAATTGTCAGTTATTCATATTTACTCTGCCCCCAAATTTAGTGATCTGCATATGTACTACTTATGCTACTTTTCAAAAGTTTGAGGTCAGTAAGTTTTTTTTTTTTTCCAAGGAAATTACTTTCATTCAGCAAGGATGCATTAAATGGATCAAAATTGACAGTAAAGTAAAACATTATAATGTTACAAATTTATTTTAAACAAATGCTGTTCTTTTGAACTTTCTAATCAAAGAATTCTGAAAAAAAAATTATCACAGGTTTCACATAAATATGAAACAGCACAACTGTTTTAAACATTTATGATAATAAATATTGCTTAAGCACCAAATCAGCATATTATAATGATTTCTGAAGGATTACGTGACACTGATTGTGTGGCTGCTGAAAATTCAGCTTTGCCATCACAGGAATAAACTATTTTAAAACATATAAAAAAACAGCTATTTTAGATAGCAATATTATGTCACAATATTACTGGTTTCATAGTTGTGATCCAATAAATGCAATTAAACTAAAAGTAGATTTTGTAAATTTTCTGAAATAGTAAATCCCTCTAATTATTCCAGGGGTGTTGACAAACTTTTGACCATATTGTGTGTCTTTGCACAATAGCTTTCCTGTCACTGCGCAGCTTCTGATTGGCTCACAAGGTGGCTGTTAACAACTCTATCATACTCTATTTAGTGCGCAAGCGCTCTGGGGGTGAAAGCACATCCAAATGACACTCAACAGTATCGGTGTCTAAACATAGTGAGAGATGAACAGCAAACATGCCCTGTGATGTCAGGAATGACAGGCCTGTGGGAACAGTGGCATATCAGATCAGTGGGCCAAGACTGAGAGGAACATTTAAAAAAGAGATAGTGAGATGTTTGACAGGTAAGCTAATGAAGGTCAGAGGTAGCTGTCTGTTAGAGAGCTCCATCTAATTTCCATTGTAGCGTGTGTTCATGTGAATCAGATGTGAGGCGGTCTTGTGGAACAGCGGTTGTGTTTGGTGAATGGACGGATTGCTCTAGGGACAAGCCACGTCTCACTTCTGACAAGCAGGCCAGATCATTAGTTCCGCTGATCTGATGTCGCTGTCACTAAAACACACATTTATACACAAAGCAAACAAACTGACTCTAACATCCACTCTTAGAGAAATGAATGAATCATCTTGAGCAAACTTGACTGAGGTTGAGTCATTCATATTCAAGTTTGTCGACAATACTGAAGTGTCTCATTCATTTAGGGGGAGATTCCCACATGAGATTATGATGATCTTCCACTTGTTTATAGTGACCTTTACTGCCCTCTACTGGAACGAAAGGTGGTCAGTAGGATGCATATGGAGGCATCCTACTGTATTTTTCTCATTCATTTAGAGTGAAAGTAAAGAGATGACAGGAAATGATGTGGAAAAGAGGGGCAGCAGGATTAGGAAGTGATGCAGACCAGGTTCGAACCCCATAACTTGCATATGGAAATCCCAGCTCAATTTGTCTGGAGTATTTGTGCTAACTGCTATAAACTCACTTAGACTGCTAGCAAACATTATGACATTAGCAGAAACAATGAGATTTTTGCATTGCTTGTTCATGTAAAACTCTTCTATACAGTTCTAGGTGGTTCCCAGGGTGTTATGTGGATACTTTCTAAACAAGACAAAGGAGCCCAACTTTAAGTCTCTATGATATTATAACAAACCATCTCACTAGCAAAAACTAAAATGAAAACGAAAACCTAAAATGAAAACGTAATTATTTTAGTTAAAATTAAAATATTTTTTGGTAACTCAAAGATTATAACTAACACAACTGGGAAAAAAACTAAAATAAGTCAACTTTGGCAGCCCTAAAATACTAAAATAATAAAAATTGTAAATAAAAAATGCTGTAACAATTAAGGTAAACTGAAAAAAAAAAAAACTGTAAAGTTAACACATTAACCTTAGCAGTACTAATAATTACTAAAACAAACTGAAAATTAAATATTTTCAAGTTAACACATTAACTTTAGCGGCCGTAAAATACAAAAATGTAAAAAAATTAAAAATAAAATAAAAAACACTGAAAATTCTTAAAGTAACGATGGGGTAAATTTCCAACCAACCAATAAATTAAATTAATCCATTAACTTTGGCAGGCCTAAAATACTAAAATTACAATAAAATAAAAAAAAATGGGTAAAAGTGCTGATAAAAGTAACAATGAAAGGGTAAACTAAATTGAAAAACAAATTATAATTATATATACATATACACACACACATACATATATATTTTTTTAATTATTAAAAACTATAATAATCCCTCAACACAAAACCCATAAGATAAAAATTATAATTAAGGGTTTGCTCAGCCTGATGGGTTTGTTGCAACTGGCCCTGAGCTCCAAGAAAGTAATAACACACCTCTCCTCAACAAGCCACTTGATTTGAGGTTTCATTCATGTCTGTAGCACAAAGTGGAGGGACAAATCTGAAAAAGGTCACATGCACCACACCTTGATTCCGTAAGAAAAAGCCTACTATACTAACTTGCTCAGCAGAGTGAGATATTAGGCAGTTATCCACTCAAAATTGCCACAGCATGTTAAGACAGCGTTTTAGGGAGAGTAGATGTTGACATCACACACCACAGCATTCAAACGTAAATCCACATGCTGGCCTAAACGAAGCAAAAAATGTGTGAAACAAAGACAAGGCGACAACACACCCTTATATTAAGGTGTGGTCGCTTCAGAAAAACCATGTCAAAAGAACCCTTGAGTAGGTAAAGCCAGAAGAAGTTAGTCAGGCCAAGGCCAAGCCCAAGCGCTTAGGGGGGATTTATTACCTCCTTAATCTCGCCCTTAAGTTTCTGCTGTTTCTGTTGTTTGACCTCCTCGGGGGATCGTCCCACCAAGCTGTCCCATGCTAAACTCAGCACCTTAGAGTCCTTCAGTAGACACATGAGCAATGGACACATGAATATGAACACATCTGGACTTGAAGTCACAAAACCCGTTTACTGTGGGAATAACATATCACACCATGGAATTTCAGAAAGGCTATATTGGGTTAATAATGGATATTGGTTAAACCCCTGCAAGCCATCAACTACTTCTTTTTTTTAACATTACATTGCACAAGTAGCTTTACACTCCAGCAAACAGAAGCAATAATCAAACGCCCCCACCTAGAATGACATTTGAATGAATCGCTTCTTTTGTGTAAACGAACTGGTTCAAAAAAACTATTCACAGGGTATTTTTATTGGTGCTTTAGGTCTGTTTTAGCAAAATGTTAAATGCTGCTGATCGTCACTGTTTAGTTTAAACATCTCATTTTACTGCAATTATAAATATCTGATGGTTATATATTTAAAAAGACATTCAAAGTACTGAAAATAGTCTAAAAATGTAAATAATAATGATGATAATAATAAGTCATGTTTAAAAAAGTAATATTTAAAATTCTCATAATAAAAAAGTCCATTTAAAATGAAATCTTCAGGTTTACACATATAAAATCACTAATGATGAGCAGAAAAATAGAGTGAAATATTTAAATAAAATGAAAATCAAATATTTATATAGTAAATATTTTCCACATATTTTATACACAATTTTACACTTTATTTTTTTCAAACTGAAAATCCTTTCTGCAGCCAACTACTTTTTTTTTCTTTTTTAACCGTAGTCTGTCATTTTAATTAAAATTAACTTGTATCTTGACCAAAGTACAATTTTAGAGTAAGTTCCCCAACATTTCTCACTACTACTTATTGTTTAGTAGTAGTAGTTTTATGCAAATTTTATACAACGATCCAAAGCAGAATGTGGACACATGCGCTTTTGCATAAAGACCATATTCAAATTAATTATATGGCTTATCGTTTCTTCAACACACTGTGAGTGAGTGAATCTGGAGCATATAGTTCTTTGGTTTTAAAAAAAAAAAATCAGGCCATTGGGGATACCTTCTCATTTTGGAAATGGCCTTTTGTAGTAAAAAGCGTAAGTCAGCAGGGACCGCGCTCAATCAAAGCATGTAATTAAATTGACAAGAGAGCCGAGATGCTGCTAAGCTTCTCTGGACACCATCGGTACTTTGTCCATTAATGCCCTTTCAGAGCGTTCAAGCGTCCTGACCGATATTTGATTGAATTGACAAAAATAAACTCAAAAAGCCAAAGAGACTTAAATCTGGCAATATCAGTTTGGGCAATATGAGTAATATTTGAAAGCGTCCCACTTCAAGAGCAGTCAGGCTTTAAGGGACATCTACAGCGATCTGGAGATAGTCGTATAATCTCTCCAAATTCCTTTTACAGCTTAAAACGGAGCGCTGTCTAATGAAAGCCAGGACGACAGCTAGAGCTCGGTTTTATTAAAAATAATCTCCATGAATTTTCAGAGGAGCACTGGATGGATTACGTGGAGAACTGAAAGAGTCAATAATAGACCTACCGCGTCCCTATCGGCCTTCTTCGTGGCAAGAGCTTCAGTCTTCACTTCGAAATCCGCCTGGATGTTGTCTCGCCTCCTTAGTACTGCCTGAAAACCCATGATCGATACTCATGAAGTACGAAAATTGTGGTCAATATATTTTAATGAAATTTAAGGCTGGATGAAATCTGCAATAAGTCTCCGAAAAACATAATGCGGCTGCATTGATCTTAGCTTTGCATCAAGGTTTATATCAGACGGGATGAAATGCAGCAAACATCATATCAATTCAAACATGATTTTTAAACTAGCAGGTCATTTGCCTCGAACAAAATAGAACAGAACATTTTATTTAACCAAAACAAATAAATAACATTCTACACTTAAAGGGATAGTTCACTTAAACATGAATATTTTGATGCCATTTACTCACCCTCACGTCTTTCGGAACCATATGTCTTATGTTTTTACAGAACACAAAAAAATATTAGTAAAATAAGATATCTTGATGAATGTTCAAATAAATTCATACGGTACTGTTCAGGTCTTTTTTTTTTTTTTTGGAATGAAGCCTCTTAGACTCACAAAGTCTGCATTTATTTGATCAAAAATACAGTAAAACACAAATTTTGTGAAAATTATTACAATTTAAAATAACAGTATTCTATTTATATATATTTTAAGACTTAATTTATTCCTGTGATCCAAAGCTGAATTTTCAGCATCATTACTCCAGTCTTCAGTGTCATATCTCTAAACATTTCTTATTATCAACATTGAAAACGGTTGTTCTGCTTAACATTTTTGTTGAAACGGCGATCCATTTTTTTAATGATTCTTTGATGGATAGAAGGTTCAACATAACTGCATTTGAAATAAAAATCTTTTGTAACACAATGTCTCTACCATCACTCTTGATCAATTTAATGCATCCTTGCTAAATAATAGAATTAAAAAACCTTAATATCATCTTTTTTTGTTATGCAAACGAAAGAGAGTCATACAGGTTTGGAATGATATAAAAGTGAGTAAATGATGACTAAATTAGAATTTTAGGGTGAACCATCCCTTTATGAAAGACATAACAGGAGCATCTTCTTAGCTGGTCTACCTTGAGTGTGTCGGCGCAGAGGACGTACTCATGAAGGACTGGAATCAGGTGATCATTGAGATGTTTGACCTGCTCCTCTGTCTCCTTGCAGCATTTGTCCACACAGCCTGCCACGTTCTTCAGGGGCTCGGCCAGCTCCTCCTCTGATTGTGACCACAGCGCGTATGTCGGCCCACACTCCTTCAGCTCCTCCAAGTACTCTGTGACCACAACAGCAGCTGGTTTAAGCAGCATTCCCATAATTATAGCAGCTATAGCCCATACAAATGTTTCCTAAGTGTCAGCCAATTACATAAGAAAGAGAGGAGATGGGAGCAGATGAGGAGATACAAGATGAGACTAGATGACAAAAGAGATGAGAATTCATTGAAAGGTGTGTGAATGAGACAGAAAGTCCAACCTTTCTGCTCTCTGACGATCCTTTGAGTAACTTTATCAATTGAGCTGATCTTCTGACTGAAGGCCTCCGCGTACTCCTGCATGTCGGTGAACTCCTGAGGCCGGCCTCTGACCCCTCTGACTGCAGCAGCAACGGCTTTCACCGTCTCCCCCATCCGGCTCAGAAACCCTGGACCTTGTTTCTTATGAGAGGTCAACTCCTGCACAGAGAATCAGTGGAATGGTGTATGATGTTACTGAAGGGTGACAACAGCAAAATAACCCGCATCTCCACTGTTTTACTCAGCAAAAGCCTGTAATGGCTGAAAATGTGTGCATATTTTCATGGTCGGCCAGTAATGGCAACACCAGTGCAAGTAGCTGATAAAACTGTATGCGTATCATAGCAGCCTATGAAGTGTCAAATATCCATAACCGCAAAACTTCCCTTATTATGACCAAAGGGAAGTGAGGAGCTCTTTATGAAGTACTTATCTTAGAGGTCACCGAGTCGGATCTAAACACAGAGACTGTCACATTATCTGCGTGCATTCAACATAAACCTCTTGTAAAGCAAAACTGAGATTGCATATTGTGAACAAACAGAAGGTCAGTGATTATCAGGGTAATGTGGGACTGTGTGTGTGTACAGACAGGTTTTAATGTCCTTATTAGGAAGAAAACAATGTCTCTGGCAGACAAGCAAAACCTTCGAGGAACATCAACACAAGAAAAAAAAAAAGGTAATTATAACATAGCACTGCTGTGGTTGCTAAGATGATCTGAGTGGTTGCTGGGTGATCACTTACCAGCCCAGGTCAAAAAAGCCCTTAATGTGTATGATATTTTGGTTTCTAGATATGGTTTGGGATGAGTTATGCACCAGAGTTATAGCGTTCTCTATTTTTTTTCTATTCTATCAACTTTTATAAATGCATAAACAAATATATAAACAAAAAAATAATTAAATAGTAGATAAATAACTAAAATAACTAAATAAACATGTGATAGATAGATAGATAGATAGATAGATAGATGAATACATATAAAAATGAATAAATAAAATGTATAAATAGTATAAAAATAGATACATAGATAACTAAATAAAATAAAAAAATTAATAAAAATGTGTAAATAAATTGTATTAAATGGATACAAAAAGACAGATAGATAGATAGATAGATAGATAGATAGATAGCTGAATGAACGAATGAATAAATATAAAAATGTATAAAAATAAAAACATAGATAAATAAATAAAAAAGAATAAATTAATAAATAAATTGTGTAAATAAATTGTATTAAATGTATAAAATATGAATGGATCGTATATAATGTATAAAAATAGATAAATAGATAACTAAATAAAAGTCATTCATCTTACCCCAGATCCTGCTGTGAGAAAGATCTTAAAATCTTCACTGCTGGAGAAAATTGGATGTTCTGCTATTTTGTTCAGAAACTTGTGCAGCGCACTTCTCCTCGTCTCAATGAAATCTTCGTTAAACCTCTCCACCATTCCTTTCATCACAAACTTCTCCGGCAGCGGCTGATGGGACACAATCAAGTCAACGGTTTATGAGAGTTTTAGCACACCGCAACCACAAACAGTTTTAAACGGACTAGACCTTTAATTATTTTGAAAGGGGAGTGAAATTATTTATGGCATTAGTAGAAGTAAAAAAAAAAAAAAAAACTTTACAAGCATACCTGCATGGAAAAGTGAATATTTAGACTCTCCTTAAAACCTTATCCCATAAACCTCCATACTAACTGTGTTCATTCCCCAGAATGTTTGACAAGCAGGAGACCCCCACACATCACCTACATGAACAATGAGTGTGGGATGAGCTTCTTCCAGACGTCCCTTTAACCACAGGAAGTCCTGGTATCGTCTACGCACCTCAAACTCACTCGAGTCGAACTCGCTCCGTGTGGTCTGACGTGAGGGAGAATGATGGAAAAATATGAGAGAATTATTCACAGAACCTGCCTTAGTGAGTTTGTGCTCAGATCGGCTGTACCTTAGTTTCAACCCGGTAGGTTATGTATGTCTCAATAGCTGTTACGTGACTCTCTGGGTTATCGACTGTGACAAAAATATCTTTGGTGTCAGCGTCTTCCTCTTCTTCCTCAAACTTGTACTGGTTGATCATTGAAGCAGAGGAGGTCTGCATGGAGGCGTTTAAAGAGCTGCCATCTGATAGAGTCGTATCCTACACAAAATACAAAATGTGCATCAGGACACGGGACCATCAACACTAAACTGCAAGAGTGTTTAGACATCAAGCAAACAACACATGCACTTTATGTGTTTTCAACCAACTGGATGTGGATTGGCTTACAATTACTATGGTACAATGCTCATAAAAATAGTAATACCCTGGTATTCTTTAAAATACCTTGGAGAACCAAGGTAAAAAAAAAAAGCAACAAAACAAATATATAAATAACTAAGTTTGGGGTCGTAAGATTTTTTTTTAAATAAGTGTCTTATGCTCACCAACTCTGCAATTATTTAATAAAAAATACAGTAAAACTGTAATATTGTGAAATGTTATTCTAATTTAAAATAACTGTTTTATATTTTGATATATTTAATTTCTTTCTGTGATGACAAAGCTGAATTTTCAGCATCATTACTCCAGTCTTCTGTGTCACATGATGATCATTCTAATATGCTGATTTGCTGTTCGGGAAACATTTCTATTATTATCTATATTAATATCCCAAAAAATATCTGCTTCTTGAGCTTAAAAAAAAAAAGAAATGGTTGCTTCAAGGCTCTTTTGATATTTATATTTAGACTCATATGTACTTATCTTAAACTTTCATAGTATATTTATTCAACCTAAAAAAATAAACTGTTCTGCTGTTGTTACTAAGCCACATAACCACAGTATCATGCCATAACAGTGTATCATTATAACTGGACGTAATATTGCCATGAACTTGATTTGAAAGCTGTGTTTGTGTTTTGATCACAGTGAGAGACAAACATCTGATTTTCCTATTGTCTTGCTATCTTTTCCTGATCCAAACACTGACGCATGCAAATCCCTCTTGTTTAGCCGCAGCTGCTGGGAAAGAAGCCTGAGCGTCTGTTTCCTGTCATAACAAACTGGCCTGTAGTCAGCACAAACTGCACTGCTGCTTTACCCAACAAACACTGCACTTCCATTCATAACCATTCACTGCTGATACTGACTACAACACCGACCAAAGAGTTAGACAGAAGTATAAACACTCCAACTACAAATTAAAGACTGACAAAGCCTATCTGAACGTTTAAAACAGTTTAGAGATTGCATCCGAGTGATTGCTCGGATTGAGTGATAGGGTTTTCTAACTGCTTGCTGAGAACTGTTAGGGTGTTCTGCCTAGTTGTTAGGGTGTTCTAACTGTTGATAGTTGTTGCTAGGGTGTTCTAACTGTTGCTAGGCATTGCTAGGGTGTTCTAACTGCTTGTGGAGAACTGTTAGGGTGTTCTGCCCAGTTGCTAAGGTGTTCTAATTGTTGCTAGGGTGTTCTAACTGTTGCTAGGCGTTGCTAGGGTGTTCTAACTGCTTGCGTAGAACTGTTAGGGTGTTCTGCCCAGTTGCTAGGGTGTTCTAATTGTTGATAGGCATTGCTAGGGTGTTCTAACTGCTTGCTGAGAACTGTGAGGGTGTTCTGCCCAGTTGCTAGGGTGTTCTAACTGTTGCTAGGCATTGCTAGGGTGTTCTGCCTAGTTGCTAGAGTGTTCAAACTGTTGCTAGGCATTGCTATGGTATTCTAACTGTTGCTAGAAGTTGGTAGGGTGTTCTAACTGCTTGCTGAGAATTGTTAGGGTGTTCTGGCCAGTTGTTAGGGCGTTTTAACTGTTACTAGTTGTTGCTAGGGTGTTCTAACTGTTGCTAGGCATTGCTAGGGTATTCTAACTGCTTGCTGAGAACTGTGAGGGTGTTCTGCCCAGTTGCTAGGGTGTTCTAACTGTTGCTAGGCATTGCTAGGGTGTTCTGCCTAGTTGCTAGAGTGTTCAAACTTTTGCTAGGCATTGCTATGGTATTCTAACTGTTGCTAGAAGTTGGTAGGGTGTTCTAACTGCTTGCTGAGAATTGTTAGGGTGTTCTGGCTAGTTGTTAGGGCGTTTTAACTGTTACTAGTTGTTGCTATGGTGTTCTAACTGTTGCTAGGCATTGCTAGGGTATTCTAACTGTTGCTAGAAGTTAGTAGGGTGTTGTTGCTATGGTGTTCTAACTGTTGCTAGGCATTGCTAGGGTATTCTAACTGTTGCTAGAAGTTAGTAGGGTGTTCTAACTGCTTGCTGAGAATTGTTAGGGTGTTCTGGCCAGTTGTTAGGGCGTTTTAACAGTTACTAGTTGTTGCTAGGGTGTTCTAACTGTTGTCAGGTGTTGCTAGAGTGTTCTAACCGCTTGCTGGGAATTGTTAGTGCGTTCTGCCTAGTTTCTATGGTGTTATGGCCAGGTATCAGGTTGTTCTAACTGTTACTAAGCATTAGTAGGGTGTTCTAACTGTTGTCAGATATGGCTAGGGTTGTTGTAACTGCTTGCTGGGAATTGGTAGGGTATTTTGCCTAGTTGGCTGGCTGTTAGTGCACTGCAGACCGTCGACAGACAGACAGATACATACATTATGTCCGCGACAGTAAGACAGACAGATAAACTCACAGGCTGCATCTGTACTGAGCTGATCGATGAGTTCTGGCTATTTAAAACGACTTATCTTTCATCAAATGACGTTTAAGACTAAGTCTACAGAAAATAGAGAAAAAACTCAGAAGTGGAAAAAAAAACATGGCATGACAGCGCCTGATCGCTGACCTTTGGAACTTCAGATCAGAGCAAAACAAAGATTTCAGTGAGAAGTTTAGATTTCTTCGTCATTTATGATGTAGAATATAAATATATAAACTCTGGTTACGTGTCTGTTTCACAGAACCGAGCGAACAACCTGCGGTCGATCTCAGTTGAAACCAGTTGATTATAAATTACGTTACCTTACTGAAAACTTCCAAGTCATCGTCTTCGTCTATATCTAATATTTGCCCGCTGATGTCTGTCGGAATCGCAACCGAAGAATTCCCCGATGACACGGTGTTGTCGACAACAGATCCACTCATCGTTGCTCAGATCGCTACTTTATTACAAGTTTTCTGGACTTCATCGGTTTTTCCGCACAACTCTCAAAAGCTCATCCGAGGCGGGTCAGGCTCAACTGCGCAGAATCGGAAACCGCGAGACTAGGAAAGGGCCGAGAGCTGAGCTCTGCGGGACGCCCACGTGAAGGAGTATGTTTACGGTATTTGGCTTGATGTTATGATCTTGCCTTTAAAGGTTATTCAATTCTGAACCGAAAATAAGTGTTTTACATCAAATGATAGTTTTTAAAGTTTAAAAGGTAGGCTTATACGTGTGCGTGTTGCATAATTCTTAATAAAACTTTATGATTATGGGTTTTGGAGTCCAGTTTGTAACCTAAGGTTACTAATATGCAGTGTTGGGGGTAATGTATTACAAGTAACGGAGGTTACGTAATCAGATTACTTGTTTCAAGTAACTAGTAAAGTAACGCATTACTTTTTAATTTACAAGAGAATATCTGAGTTACTTTTTCAAATAAGTAACGCAAGTTTCTTTTTTTTTTTTATTTATTGATTGACAGCTCTCCTGTCCCCATGTTGAGAGAAATCAGATGTTACTGTAGTTCTAAAATAAATATGAATATGCATTAATTCATCTCACTCACACAAAAAAAAAAACAGATTCAGTATTCCTCAAAATTAATAAAAATAATGCAACTCAGAATATGACGCAAACCTGCAATAATTAAATGTTAAACAACACAAATATCCTTTATGTATTTAATCCCATTCTATTAACCAATGTCTTTGCTTCTGATCTTCGATGATCCAGCGTAATTACATATATATATATATATATATATATATATATATATATGAAGAGTTCAGATGCAAAAGCCTCTGAAATTTTCTTCTAAAATGAGCATTTTTATCAGGCTCCTATATTTATGTTCAGTTATTTCACTTTAATTGCATAGAAAAGGACCTATACATTGCCATTAGAGTAAAATAACTGAACCTAAACAAAGGAGCCTGAGAAAAAAATGCTAATTTTAGACGAAAATGTCAGATGGCACTTAGAGGCTTTTGCATCTGAACTCTTCATATATAGTAAAGAGTATACAATCATGGTTTTAATATAATATTTCATTATAAATACTTTATACATTTTTAATCAACGTAATGGCTCAAGACTATATATTTAAGAACTGTGTCAGAGTCTTGAAGTATTCAATTAAATTCCCATTCATTCAAAACAGTATGTAATGATCACCATCAGTTGTATGCCAGTTTGGGTTTCACTGGCACTGAATTCCTGCTATGTCCTTTTCCAACCAGCAGATGCTACTGTTGCTCAATTTAAATGCCTTTGCAATTTGGCAGAGTTCATAATTAAGACTTCATATGACAGTGGCAATTACAATTCTATATAGCTGTGCAAACACAACTATTTTGCTGTGTGAGACTGTATTATGGGACAAAATTGGGCATAACTAATAAGATACTTATTAGGAAATATCTAATTGGGGACATGCCTGTCAGACTATATTAAATTTAAGAACTTATCATGAGACCGCTCTAGTCTTTAATATAAAATATTCTGCCACAGAATTCCTCATTAGTTGTCAGTTATTTCATTTATTTAATCAAATAAAGACCATCCCCTTGGATATAATGTATGTAGGACTTGATCATATTTCTTTGAATTAGGACTTCATCCATCATAAATTATAATGCTTTAAGTTCTTGAATTGAGTTTAACAAGTGAGAATGGTACTACATATAGCTTTTTATATATTTTACCTCCTTTTATTTATTATATTACATTATTCTGGTATGAAACTAAATCAAGAGCTCTCCTATAGCATGCATCACGATAAAATAATACTGTTTGGAAGCTGACGCCCTTCCACATAAGGACTCCCTGAAATGTTGCATATAAAGTATTAGAGTATCTGTAGAAAGGGCAGGCCTTACGCATGCATGAACCAGGCAGCTGTAGCTCTAAGCACAGAAAAGGTCAGCCCCACCCCGATCACATTAGCGTACTGTCATTTTATGTCATTTGCTTTCATAACCGATTTAAAGCTGAAGCTATAGGACCCTTTTTTCTCATTTTCATTTGTGCCGATCAAAGACTTTCATAACCATGTCACAATCTCACGCCATATGATGTATGAATTGCTGTGAAACAATCTTTGTTTAGCTGCTGCTGTAAGAATATTCAATCCAAGCTATTAATTAAAACAGTTTTTAATGTAAATGATAAATAGCCTGTTGCAAAGTCATTTGTAAGGCTGAATATAGGGAATGTGTTATGTAATATGCCACTGATATAACCTCATTAGATCAGATTCAGTGACTGCAGACCACACCCAATTTCTGATTTCCTAGTCATGGCAGTTGTCTGTTTTTAGCAAAGCTGCTGCTGTATATCTAAATCACACGGAGCTGTTTACTTCACAGAAAGCTCGTCTAACCATATATATAGTGTTTTGTGCGACTGTGTGTTTGAAAGACATCCTGGCATCCTGCACAAATTTGTGGCACGGTCCCAAATCTTTCCTCTACCGACCTCCATCAATGGCAGATAATAATTACATCAGTATTACCCCACAACAGTGGCATACATAGATCAGCTCCTTTCAAATTACATTTCCTTCCTGTTGGGCCCATTAGCAATGTCGACTATTGTGGACAATGTCCACTATTGCCGTTGTTTCCGAGTGCATTTACTGGACCGTGCCGCAGAGAATTTCGACAGTTCTGTTAAAACCCCACTGGATGTCCCTCAGATGTAGAATAGGCTTGATTTGGGAGAACCGTTTGCTAATCTGCAGTGTGTTTTGTGTGTTTTGGCAGGAGGAAAAAACCTTCACATAAGGCACACAAAACATCAAATAGAGAAGACTTGAGCCACCTGGAGCGAATGCAGAAGAAGACAATTAAAAATCAATTTACTGTCAAAAAAGCTTTGCTTTCTAATTAAATCCGCACACAGCCGAGTCTCTCTCGTTGCTGGCTGATGCACAGTTGCAAAGCACACATTTATTTATTTATTACCCCCCAGATGGGTGCAAAAGTTATTATCGCTTTTACGATATTCACTCTTTTTTTCGACTCACTGTTTGAGACGACGTGAATTCTGACGAGGACCATTATACCTTATTTCATATGGTTGTAATCAGGCTTCTAAATGCATTTTAAATGTGACTGCTGTTCAATAGGCCTAGCTACCAGGTGTCCAAGCCAACAACTGCGCCGTCATGATCGCTCTCATTAGCAACTAGTACATGTAATAATGGCTATTCATTATAAGGCACTTCTTTTTTTTCTTTTTGTGGCCAAGCAGCTGGACACTACTTTGTCTTTTAATTCATCTATTAAAATGCCTGTAGATGGTTCAGATTCCTCTGCAGATCTCTTTTAGAAAGATCTGCATGATATCAAAAAGGTTTTAATGGGTCTTTGAGGAATGCAAATAAATGGGATAGAGTTAAATGGATTTTTATTTTTCCCTATATGCTGCCGTTGACTTCACCGCTCCGGATTTTTGTTAGTGAACTGTATGCGTTCTTGCAGTACCATCAGCCAATCAGAGTTGTCATAATGTAATTTTCCTGACTTAAAAATGCTGACAGCTGAGCAATCATGAGCAACGATGGTCGCAAACATCCTGTGCCAGCCATAAAACTGCAATTGAGATGAACAGCAATGCCATTTCTCCAGCTACACTGAAACAAAAATTGGTGGTGAATAAATTTTCACTCAGAAAATTGCTAGTAAATTTCACAAAGAAATGGCAAGTAACACAGTGAATTGACTGAAATAGCATTTTCTTGTGTACTGTTTTATTTACAACTTCGAAAAATCACTTTCCCAGTCTATTATAGACCTCATGGATGGTGTTCGATGGAAGGCCGTTTCTAATTGCACTCAACAAAAAGCTCTCGAGGCTTACTGCGCTTAAGAGCATGTAATCTGCGGATGTGTTTGGAGCCTTCTGAAATTTTTTATATTATTTTGTTGACCAGAATTCTCTTTGAGTCAACAGGTGGATCCATAGCACTAAAAATGTCCAATTACACAGCACTTTTTTGGCTCCCTGAAGCACTTCTCATTTCTGACGTTGTTAGGCAGTAACCACACACATCCAGGGCTCTGGAGCATGTTCGGAACTCCATCACAGACTTAATGACTGCCGGTGGAGCCACAGCGCTGCCCTTCCCTTCTCCGAAATGTCCCACAATCACCTGCTTTAATGACACAATCTAATTAAAATAATAATAATAATCTTGAACTTTCAGTATGTAGACCTCTAACCTGTGAAATCTAATTAAGTCTCAGTCACAAACAAACAAAAAAAGGCATTACTAATCAATCAGCCAGAAAGAAGATAAATTAGAGGAGGGGCACGTGAGATACAGGGCTGAGAGGGGGAGATAAGCAGAGGTGAAAACAATTCTAAATCAAAAGCAAAAGGTGTGGCCGCTTCTCAATGCATTAATTGTTCTTGCCCCTTTTTTAAACTAATGTAAAGTCTAGTAATTTAAGGTACCCCTAATGTAATAAAGGACTTCCAAACTTCTCAAAAGAGACTATTCAAACAATAAAAAAGTTTTATATTAATCCTCTAAATGGTAAAAGAAGCTCATTTGAGTGTTTTCTGTTCTTTAAGTTCTTTGGTTTCGTAATTAAATTTCATTACGAGTTCATATGTAAATTGTTATATGTTGTTGAAGCTGTGGTCTAGTTGTTAGACATACTCATGTGGCGATGCAAGTTCAAATTTGATATATATATTCCAATCATATTCTCAATATTCTCTTTCAGTCCTCCATCCACAGTTGTATCATTAAGTGGCAAAAAATGTAAATAAAATTAAAATGTACAATATTATTATTGTTGCTGTCACTTTTAATAATAGTAGTTAAGCTCTTTATCATTTTTATTTATTTTTGTGGACTATTTTATTATTATTAGCTTTGGCCACTTTTAATGATACAATTGTTAAGCTTTTGTTATTGCTAAGTTACTATTTATTTTATTTTATTTTTATGGACCATTTTATGTAATGTTTCATTTTTATGGACCATTTAATAATAATAGTAATAATAATAATAATAATATTTAAATACATGCATGCATTCATAGTACAAGCTTTAAATCATCATTAGCTTTGTCAGTTTTTCATGGAAGAGAATTTACACATTTTTACCACTTTTAATGTTAGATTTGTTAAGCTCTGTATTTATTTGTTTCATATAGACCATTTATTATTAATATTATTGTTATAAAAAATTAGTCAATAAATAAATACCATATACAAAAATAAACAGTAGAATTTTTAAAATCATTAGTTTTAGTCTATTGTCTTGGAAGAGAATTTATACGCCATAACAGGGTGGAAGGTTAGGACGATTCCGACGAGGGAGAGGGGGCCCGAACGCGATTTCTACCGAGGGGACCCGAGTCAATATGCTGATCAGGGGGCCCAGACACCATAGTGCCGCCCCTGGATGCATGCACATTTAAACAGCGTACACTAGATCAGTGGTTCCCAATCCTGGTCCTGGAGGCACCCCAACACTGCTTGTGTTAACTTTTGGTACACCTTCATTATGTATTTATATATATTTTATTGTTTAATTATGGATTACATTAAAAGTATTTTTTAAATATTATGAACATTTTAGGGTCAATAAGATTTAAAAAAAAAATATATATATATATATTTTAAAAAACGTCTATTATTCTCACCAAGGCTGTGTTTGATCAAAAATACAGTAAAATAATTATGAAATGTAAGTAATATTATGAATATTATTGAATATCCTGTGATGGTTAAGCTGATTTTTCAGCAGCCATTTCTTCGGTCTTCAGCGTCACATGATTCTTCAGAAATCATTCTAATATGCTGATTTGTTTCTCAAGAAACATTATTAATATCGATGTTGAAAACATTTGTGCTGCTTAAACATGTGAAACATTTTTTTTGATGCTCAAAATAGCATTTATTTGAAATAGAAACCTTTTTTAATAATATAAATGTCTTTACTGTCCCTTTTAATCAATTTAATGATCAATTTAATTTAAAGTATTCATTTCTTTAAAAAAAAATGTTGTGGTTGTGTGTATTTATATATTTTATGTTATATTTGATATATTTGTATTATATATACAATTATATTTTATTGTGTTTACCTTACAGCTCTTAAAACAAATATTTTGAAGGACAGAAAAGTACCTAATTTACAGCGGTTTTGAACTAGCTGTTTGACGTCAACAAAATCAATGCTTGAGAAATCTTACATTTGTGTAATTGGAATTTTGACTTTTAACTGAGATAGACTGTAGTGCTTCCCTATGTGACAACTAGCCCCGGTCTCCCCTGTATCAAAGCTTCAGATCATTTGCTGCTTCTGTCCTCAACGTGTTTTTCTTTCGTGGCTTTCTTGTACCTTTCTGCGTGCGTTTTCACAATCTCAGTCTGCGCTGTCTCATTAGTGCCTCTCATCTTCATTTCTCCCTTCCTTGCCATTACTGTAGCCTAGCATGCTCTCCACTTCTCTATCAGCTGCATCTTTCTCTCTCCCTACCGCTTTATCCCCCGCTCTTCTGGAGTGTCTATGACTGCAGCACTTTGTTTTCCTAAATAATTAACAAGGCCGGTGTGGATTTACTGTCTAATGTAATACTTCCAAATCCTTCTGGGGGTGAGATGGGCATCTGGCTCTTCGCTCGAGCCTTGATGGGCCCCTAAAAGGCTCCAGTATGAACTCGGAGCATTAAAATTTAAAGCAGCACATTAGGTATGAGGCCACAGCAGAGGCTTTTCAGTAAACAGAAGGAATTGGGTGGCATTAACCGCAGAAACGGAGGCTAGCCGGCGATAATGCTGCCTGCTCCCTAATGAGGCCTTTGTGGAGAGGGGAAAAAAAGGCCAACCGTAATTTGGCTGCTTTTTCCTGTGTGTTTTTATACATGCGTTGCCATTTTCTCTCTGAGGTATTGATTTCATCTTTGGCTCCATAATTAGCATCCTTTGAAATGGCCCAAAGTTGGCATGTAGCTTCTGTTATGTTAATTCGGCCCGATCGCGTGACCCCAACACGTCTGTCGGGACGTTCCCCGCAGGTCACCGTCCGTTAAAAGATGCAACCTGAATCCCAATTAAGTGCCTAAGTGCCTGGTTTCATCACGACGAGAGCTGATTTTCGTATGAGCGCTAAACAAACAAACAGCCCGGAAAAGTTCCTATATTTAATCAGCTTAGCCTCTGCTTTGTGCCTTGACAGCCTGCATCTGGGAAGGAATCGGGCCTGCCAGGAGTCATTTTCAAGAACCTTCAGTGACGGCCGTAATGACTAACCATCACCTCCCATTCTTCAAATTATCATTGCAGTCACATTCAATAGCAGAAGGTTCAGCCTGTCCCATCAAAATGGCCTTTCAGCCTCAGTGGACTGTGGAAAACCTGGTCCACCTCTCTGAAAATGGCACGTTATTGTCATCGCCTTGGAAATCTGGGGTTTTTGTGGAAATGAGGCTCATTTCGGATGTTTAAAATTGAGTTGTGCTACTTTTTTATTATCTTCGTTATGCCATGCAGGCTTTACGCCTGAATGATGCAAATTGTCATCATGATTCCTCTCTTTATTTCCATTTAGCAAGATATACACAAATAGCCCTGCGCTGTGTGCTAGAGTCGCATTGAGGGAACCGAAAGTGCATATTTCCGCATTTTCTCTTACAAAAAAGTGCCACTGGCCTCCTTTCTCTAGCTCGTTTTTAAAAAAAAAGACTGTTTTGCTTTGGTCTCACGGTAGCGCCTGAGTGGGTCGAGGATTTGTATCTGGAAGGATATGAAGTTTTGAAGAGGCGCATCGATTCTACGGCTTCAAAGACATCTTCTGGAGAGCCACAAAGCCATTACTGGGGCTACCTGCTTACTCTTAATGCAAATAAGGGAACAGGATTTTTAGACCACATCATAGCAGCCTGCTCTTTCAATGCACTCTCATCAAAAAGCAATGAGAGTGGATTCAACATCATTATTGAGCATTTGTTTGTGCATGATGGTGTCCTGTCTGAGCAAGTGTGTCTGTGTTGGCGTGAGTGAGCGTAGAAGAGAGAGAGAGAGAGAGTGTGTGTGTGTGTGTGTGTGTGTGTGCTTGTGTGCTTGTATTGATGAGTGTGTGTTGTGGCGACTAGCTGTTTGCAGCAAACAGGAACAGGCTCCATATATCAGCTGGTAGAAGAGAGTGCAGTAGATGAATGGAAGAACCGTTCTCTTTGAGAGTGTACCAATGATCAGAGGTCTCACAAGACCCCTTCCTTTCCTCCGGACTGACTATCTGAGAACTTTGCCGGCACGGCTCGCTAATTAGACCCGTTTTCCTCACGCTCGCTAAACACCACTGCTTTTTGTTGCAATTAGTTAAGTCATTAACTTGATAACAGCGCACTTGATAACACCAGAGCTGTCTCGGATGGAAATGTGAGTGGTAGAGTGTGCGTTACACGTGCCGTCCCTTTAAGAATATCAGTTGCATTCTAAAGTTAACATGACAGTTGATGCAAAAAATGAAAAGTCTGTCATTGTTTACTCACCTTCATGTCGTTCCAAACCTGTATGACGTTATTTCATCTGCAGAACACAAAAGAAGATATTCTGGAAAATGTAACTGAGGCTCATTGGAAAAACATGCATCAACCTACATTTTTGCAGAACTCCAAAAACGTACCAATATATACAATTCACTGCAGTTTCCAACTAAAATGAACACTATTGGCAATAAAGCCCCAACAGCTTTTATTCCTTTTCACAAAAATTATAATTATGCGGGCAGTTTATGAAGCCATAAGGCATATGTATGGCTTTTCTGACATAGTAAACTTGCTCGGTAGCTCACCTGGTATTGCACTTACAATGTGACGTACTTGGGTAAGAGTCCTGTGAAATGCGAGTCATGATAAAAGAGCTCAAAGACTTGCATGGTCACTTCAGCAAATGCATTTTTATCTGACATTTGCTCTTGTTAACACTATCAGTTAAGTTTAAGGTAGGGTTTCATATGTTAGTTTCAAACTCAATGCGACCTTTTAGCGCCGCTTACCGGACATTTAATTTCTGAGCTGCCGTGATACGTACAACAACCACCATAATAAAACAATGCAAGATTCATATTAATCTGTTTCAGTTAAAACCAAACACCCTTTTAGTACCCTTTTAGTCTTTATTCCAGTGTGCACTGAAAGCATCTGCCTGGCAACAGACCTCGGCTCGGCTCGCAATCGACCCAGACAATGCCCGCTAACTGCATGTACAATGGAACATGAGATCATGCAATCATGCCTGTGTGTGCATGGGGTTATGTCTATCCCATGTCTCAATCCAGAGTAACTGCCCCCGTGAGACGTGCACGGGTCTACTGGGTTTAGTCTGAGGTAATACTCAATGTTCCTCTCTACGAAGTGAATTACCCACAGGTCAGTGGGGCATCTGAAACCTCCACATGATGTGTCCTGTTCATGATGTCATTTACTTTTCACTAACGGCGGCTGTGATATTTACATTTAAGCCTCTTGATGCCTGTTGAACAGATTGGGGAACGGATTGCTTTTCAAATGGCCTATAGATTTTGTTTTATTCTTGTCCCAGACCCAGAGTTTCAATCTCAAACTAAGAAAATCTGTTTTAAAAATATGAATTGTTATATATTTAAAACTGTTGATTTAAAAAAAAAAAAAGAATTAAACCATATTATTTATTGTGTGAAAATGATTTTTTTAATTATTATTGTACTTGTTTACCAAGGAGACAACAGTGTCAGTCAAGAGCATGCAGGATATTAAAAATGAGACACGTAAAAAGACATTTTTGGATACTTGTATCCTCAGGACTCAGGAAAGCTAACATGCTAAAGCTAGTAGCAGCACCAAAGAGGATTGTGTTTGAAATGTCATTTCATTAATGTAAATACTAAGTTGAGTTTTTTTTTTAGAGTTAAAAAAAAAAAAAAATGCTAATTTTGAGGCAAAAGTAAAACATACATTAGATGGGCAAGTATATGATAGTGTTGAGACAACAGATGGAGCTCAAATGAATGTGGTCCAGATGATTTGGTCTTCAATCTGATATTCATATTAAAATCTCTGACTTTTGATTTGCTTACTTTGAGCACAGTTTGTAAAATTCTTATGACATTTACTGAAAGTCTTGAGGAGATGTAATATTACCGGGAATCTTTATTTCTGAGGGGAAAAGTCTGAGGAGTGGGAGACATCCTTTGCTCTCCATTTAATTTTGTTGATGTCTGGTAAAAACAACTGTGACACTGAAGATATCTCAGCTATGGATTTTCTTTCCTCTGGGTGTACCAGTATATCGTTGTATGGTTTCCATCATAAACAATAATGTCAGTTTAGCTGAAATCTACCAGTATAAAAAGAAAAGACAGTTCCATGCTGCATCTTTCTTACATGGTAAACCATAATTTGTAAATGTTCATTTCAGGGCTATTATTGTTAACTAAAACAAAAAAAAAATGTTACTTGAAAACCATACAAAAAAATTACTTGAAATAAAAAAATAAATAAACAGCGTATTTTATTTTAACTAATTGCAAGGCAATTTTTCAGTTTTGTTTAGTTTAAGTTGAAGTGCTAATATACCTAAAACTAAATAAACTAAAACCAATAATAAAAAAAATAATAAATACTATATAGACCAGAGATGCCCAAACCAGGGCCTGTGGGCTAAAGTTGATGACTTTTGATGACCTTTGATCTGGCCCATCATGACATATCACAAGAGGAAGGAAAAATAGGAAAATCATGCCATTTAAGCATATGATTTATTTCTTATTTATATTTTATTTCTTATTAAAAAAAAATGTTGTTTTATTTTTGCATTGAAAGGTAAACAACAATCAGTGAATTTGATTTAAAATAAACAAATTAAAAAAAATTTTTTTTTGTTTAAATATTTAAAAATGTATAAAGTTTAACACAATTTAGTTGGATATATAATGCAACATTTACTTTGGACCATGCATGTTGCAATGCAAATTTGATGTTTGGCCCTTCATATTAAAATGTTTGGGCACCTTATTTATATAGCACATTCCATACACAATGGTTATTCAAAATGCTTTACATTAAAGAAAAGAAAATAATCATAAAAAATAATCACAACAATAAAACAAGGAATTTAAAATTTTTGAAAATGATTTAAACATTTATTTTAAATGAATTTAAAACAGTTAAGAATAGAAAATGATTATACATAAAATATAGTGCAATCAGTTCGGATTGCATAAAATACAGTGCAATTCATAAAATACAATGCAATCAGTTCGGACATCGCACACAGTGCTCATTCAATAAATGCACAGCTAAACAGATGAGTTTTGAGTCTGGATTTAAATGTGACTAATGTTTTAGCACATCTGATCTCTTCTTGAAGGTGGTTCCAACTGCGGGCGGCATAATAACTAAAAGCGGACTCCCCTTGTTTTGTGTGAACCCTTGGTATTTCTAACTGACTCGATCCTAATGATCTGAATGGTCTGTTAGGTTTATATTCAGTGAGCATATCTGCTATGTATTTAGGTCCTAGGCCATTGAGTGATTTATAAACGACTAAAAGTACTTTAAAATCAATCCTAAATATAACTGGAAGCCAGTGTAAGGACCTGAGGACTGGTGTGATATGCTCAGTAAATAAATAAATATAAATATAAATATTCTATTAAAATGATACACAATAAAATTACTAAAACACAATAAAATTACTAAAACGTTAACTAAAATTAGAGTGAAAACCAAAACTAAAAATAAAATTCAAAATATTAACAAAAACTATAATAGTATATCAAAGATACTGAAATAACACTGGTTAATTTATGCATATCTGACCGCATTACTGTGAGTCTGTCAGTTAGTGCTAAGTATAGCCAAGACCCCAGACTCTTGACTTCGCCTCTCTCACTAAAAGATTTACAGTCTGTCTTATTTAGCTGTATATATTTTGAGACGCATCACAGGTGCTATCACTCATTTCATTCCGCCCCAGTGACCTCCCCCTCTCTCTTTCTTCCCTCTCTCCTGCTTTTTCTGTCCCTCTATCAGTGAATACTGGACTTGGTCCACTACCACCAAGTCTGATTCCTCAGCCTTGGGTGAAATAAATCATAAAAAAATGAATGCATGAATACAAATTGAAGCTGACCCAGGAAGTTGGACTTTTCGATACGCTCGCTTCCTCTCCTGCCCCGTAAGTTTTATCAGCTCTCCTCCGGGTTCTCTGTTCCGTGCCAGTGTGTTCGGTGAGCCGGTCCGGGCGCTGGAGCATTCAGGACGCAGTGATGATTCCCCACATCCAAGAGAGGCTCACACTTAATCTTCCTGCTATGGTTGGGATGCGAGCGGCCATCAAGGAAAAAAAGAGCCCTCACCCTTCTCATCATTGGCAGAGGAAGGCCAGCATCACCCTGGCAGAGCATCAGGGCTAATCAACAATGTAATGCATGCGGTGACCTCCCTCTAAAAGGCTCCTGTATGCCTCCAAATGAGATTTGTGTGGCACTGCTAATTATTTTCTTTTCACATTCCCGCTGTAATGCGGCCCCCTTTTACTCTAATCATTTCCTGAAAATGAGCAATTACAGTTTGGGTAAAAATGTGCACAGGAGCACAGGAAACACTCACATAGCAGACAGATATTAATGAAAGCAACCCTGTTCTGTGTTCAATTTGTCTAATGATTAAAAATACATCAAGGCACCTGCATAAATAATTCATGCTTAATGCCGAGTACGCGAGTGCAGAAATTCTTTTCTGTATTACTGCGACAACCTCCGTCATAAAGGGTGGCGTGCGGAGTGATTTCGCAGCTCTCCCAAGAGTCCCTGCTGTAATTGTAAATAACACTGTGGTGTCAGTCCGTCTCTGAGCCATCAGGGGCGTAAATCGCCCTCATCGTCTGTTTGGCAAGCCCACTTGAAGGTTCAGAGAGGTCAGATAGAGCTTGAAGGACATGACGTGGTTTCGAACACTGTTCCTGTGGCGGTCCTGCAACTACATTAGTTTCAACCAATCATATAGGTGCGGAGTGAAATAATTGGCTGAATGCTTTTGAAAAGCATAACCTCAAACTTACTGCTGAAATCTGATTTGTTTGATAGAAATGTTCTTCAAGCCCTTTAACCTTAACTATAAAGTTGTACCATATCAGTCATCAGCTGATATTATTATTATTTTTTTTTTTTAGATCTTTTAGGCATGCTTATTGCCTTTATTTTTACATTTATATCACCTTTGCTGTCTTTAAGTCACGTATAGTTTATCTTTAAAAACACTAACAACGCAATAAAACTGTTAAATGGATAGTTCACCCAAAAATGAAAATTCTGTCATCATTTACTCATTCTCATGTTGTTCCAAACCCAAAAAGTCTTAAACTTTGGTTAATCTTTGAAACACAAATTAAGACTTGAAACATAAAAAATAGGAAAAAGAGATTTATGGGTGAACTATCCCTTTAAATGTAACCTTTAGCAAATCTCAAAATAAATATGAATGTTTTATACATTATAAATGTGGTGCCTGAATTCACTATTAACATTTAAAATAATCGGTTTTTAGTTTTTAATGTTTCATTTTGAATTTATTTAAACAAAACAGTATAAAATTTGATGCAGCTATACAGGTCTAACATGAAAAAATAAAACCTAATAGTAAAATCTGATAGGTTGGTATGAATATTGGTTATGCCTCTGACCTGTACTGTAACCTATAGGTTGACATTAAATTTTATTATTATTTATTATAATTATTATTATTATTCAGTAACGCTTGATATTTTATTTACTATATATTTGATTGTGCATGCACATTTCTTCTATTTTTATATTCACTTTTGAAGTCAACTAACACTCACTTAAAGTTAAATGTAAATGTCATTGTTAAATGTAATCTCAAAATTAATTTAAATTGTTATACTTGATATGCTTAAATTCACTTGTAGAATGTAAAATTATTGATTTTAGTGTTTTATTTCTTTATATATTTATTTATTAGAGAAAACACCATAGGTTTTTAGTATCAACCATTAATCGGTAATCGGCCATAACATGAAAATATTTTTTTTACTTTATAATGTTGTGGTGTCTAAATTCACTTGTAGTCAACTGTTTGATTTTAGGTTTAAGTGTTTTAATTATTTATATATTTATTTCTTAGGTAAAATATACAAATTTTTTATATCAACCATTTATCAATTATCGGTCAAAACAATTCATTATTATTATGTACATTATATACATGTCACTTGTGATTAATTTGAGTTTGTGTGTGTGTGTTTTATTTATATACTTAATATATAAAAAAGTGTGAAATCTTAATGTCTGCGCATCCCTACTGCAAACCTAATAGTAAAATCTGATGGGTTGATAGAAGTGTTTAATCCAACATTTGATTTCAATTAATTCAATGATTTCAAACCCCTAAACCTACAGCTAAAGTCTGATTGCTTTAAAGAAATATTGTTCTAAGACCAACAAAGTAGATTGAAACGCATCCAACTTGGTTAAATCTTTAACGTCTGAAAGTGCAGCCTTCACAGAATGGCCGTCTGAGGCGGAATATTTTGACTGAATATGATGGACAGGACAATATTCAGAGCAGGATCTATGTGATGCACAGCGGTGAGATAACTAAACCATGTCTGGCCTTCAAGCTCTAGCTCTGTAAAAAGCTTTTTAATGAATGCAATGTATACACAACCTCTGGGAGAACACAAACACAGACACGCCTTCTGGGAAAGTTAAAGCATTTGGCTAGAACCACCTAAGCCCTGCGGTGTGCTTCTGTTTGGTTTGGTGGAGGGGTGGGGGCTGGATGAAGCCACCTGGATCGCCACATTATCAAACTGTGCGAGAGGCCGTATTAGACCCCTGCAGTGCAAACATCATCCTCAATCCGTCGGTGAGGTTTTAATTGTAATGGAAATTAGATTTGCGCGCACGAGGAGCCACGGAGTGCTCTCTGGCAGCTGGTACGATGCCATTGTACGATTGTCAGATCTCCTGACAAGTTAATGCGCGGTCTCCTCAAAGGCAGCGGCTGCTTCCAGCTGTAGCAGCACAACAGTGTGTTTAGAGAAGCGCTACTATACGCGCTATCAGTGACTGCTGCTTTTGACCCGACCCGCAATAAACCCACACTTTACTCTCGCGCTCCTAGTTGACAACATACCGTATAGTGTCACATCTACAGCTGTTGAAGCTGCAGGTTTTGTTTTGATTACATCACTATTCTGTAATATCACAGCTGGAGGTTTGTATCCATCCAGAGTGACAACTAAACAGAGTTATGTTTGTAGAAAGAGTGTAGGCGTCATTCATAAAAGTCTTTCACGCTCAACAAGGCCGCATTTATTTGACCAGAAATACAGTAAAAACAGTAATATTGTGAATTATTATTATTACACTTTAAATTACCGGTTTATTATTGTAATATATTTTAAAATGTAATGTATTGCCGTGTTTTATTTACAGTACATCATTATATATACATTTTTGTACATTTATATTTTACATACACGGCAGAAAAATTTAAATAACTTTGTGTCCTAGATACATTTATATAGGCTATACTAAATATAACTAGAGTGGGGGGAAAAACACCCCCCTACTGTTTTTCCCAAAATAAAAGATAAAGCCAAGATACATTTTTGTGTAACTATGGACTATGTTGACAAGAGTGATGTAGAAGTATTCACACATGTTACCCCACCCATGGGACCATTCTACGCCACCTTGGTACAAATTTAATTTTTGTTTACTTTGTTTATAATTTATGTAATTGTCACTAGTTTTTCCCCACTCTACCCTAATAATAGCTTAATTTACCCCAAATCTATATTTTTTTAACTTATATTTTAGATACAAAGTAGAAAAATTTAAATAACTTCCTAGATCAACTTGTATATAATATAACTAAATTTAATGTCCTATAGTTATTTTTGACTTTAAATATTCACGGCACCGTATCGCCGTATGCACTGGCAGTAGCAAGTTCCTGTACTTGCTTGCAGCAGCAGCAATAATCTACCACTACAGCAATAACCAACAGCAGCAGCGTAGCAGATCTGTTCCACCAAGACCAAATACATTAACATTGTCATATCCATCACCATGCTAAAATGTTCTAAGAGTTGTCACGATTGAACTACATTTTTTATTAGATGATATTTTTATATGTATTTTTTCTCTATTTTGTATTTTAGCACAGCTAGAATGATTTTTGACCAATCAGCATCCAGGATTCAAACTACCTGTGAATTTTGACTTGCGGTGTTTTGATGCCTGATTTCAATTAATGCATATAAAATTGTACGTTACAGTTTAGGATATATTAAAATTATTTTTATGTATTGGTTATCAGCCATAATACTTATCGGCTATCATCTCTGTATCTATGCATTCTTACACTGAGTATGCTGCACTCAACTTGCACATATGCCAAAGCCAATGCAAACAAAGCAGATAATTAAGAGATCAGGTTGGCAGCTTCACCTAAACGTCTGGCCAGCAATAGGCACGTCTGTGAGATGTTATTGTTTCAATGAGCATGTGCTGACTGTGTGGTTAGACCTGCATAGCTGCATTAATCTTTAAATAGTCCTGAATGAATTTAGCTTGTTTAATATCTGCCAAGGACCCCCACCCCCCCCCAGCCCATTGGATGAAACCTGAGGAGATGAGACAATGCCGTGGATTAATGTTGACCTTTGTAGTTCTGACATTCACCAATTTTACTTAATTAACGGCAAGCAGGCTGCCCCTGACCTTTTGTCATGTGACCTGCCATTGGAAACCTTTCTGTTGACTTGAATAGGAACGCTATTTGTTAAAATAATCAGTGGTGGACTGGCCTATGCGACTTGCCGGGCCCGGCCAGCACAATGGGCCATGACGATCTTAGAGAGCCTCATTCACACAGCACCACAGGGACCCACGGTGCTTAAAAATATCACCTCCCCTCATTACCTGTTAGTCTGGTGTGTGGGGGGAGGGATGGAGGACACATTTACCTATGGATTCACATCTCTGATGTCCTGAGAACATGGCGGTGTGATCAGAGGTGTCTGATCTCAGCGTGAAAGTGATTTAGTAAAATCATGCCTTGATCATATAATATATAACTTTTTTCTGCATATTAGTTCTTACATGAAGTATTTTAAATGTGTTTGTCAGAAGCTGACCTATTTTATTTTATGCCATATAATTAAATAAAATAATAAAAGTTAGATTTATAGAAGTTTATTAGTTTATTAAGCACTTGTTCATCTGGTTGTGTTAATCACAACACCTTTTAATTTTATTTATTTTAAATTTACTCAACATTTATTTTGAGATGTCTATTGCCAATATTATCAATATGTAATTTAAATATTGTTTCAATTTTAAAAATATCTGTTTTCTTTTTAATATATATGTATATTATTTTTAACTAGATTTTTCTGTGTATTAGTTCTTGCATAAATCTTTTTAACCTTACTAATCTGTTTACCTTTACCACTTTCAAAGATCAGATGGACATGAGAACTTATGAATTGGCAATATCATGCAGCTCAACTAACCAGTTGGCCGTTAACGCTTTTAGGAACCACAACACTATGCGGTTTAAATCAGATTGAAAGAATGACGGTCAAACCCTGATGTAAGTGATCAGAAGTTTGTGTAAGATGTCTAAAGTCATTTGGCCACCAGAACAAAAATCTGAGCAAAATCACAATTTGTGTCAGTGACAGGTGCGGTTTTACTGAGAGACGGACACTGGCTCTGTGCTGAAAGCAGGGTAATGAAAATAGATTCAGCTCACTCTGCCACGAGGTTTCAAGACGTTAGTGTTACATACAGTTTGAAATCGACAATCATTGCTATTGTGAGATGGAAAAGTCGTTTTCTTTTTGTTCTCTCATTTTTCTGGTTTTGTTTTAGCAGGAAAGGCTGAGCTTTACTGGGTAATGTACTGTGTAAGCAAGGGAAATGGCATTGTTGAGGCGAGCTCATGTAACAGTAATATCCTGTCTAAATTGAATTTGGAGTTCAATCAGAGCCATTAGGCCCCACACTGAGAAAGATAGAGACAGATAGTGCCATGCACTCCTTAAATGAGTAATGCTTCCCCTGAACTGAAGCATCAAATTTGCCCTAATATTATTAATGCATAAGCAATGGGGGGAGGGCAGTGTTGGGTGGAACACAGAACCGTGGACATGTGAAATTACAGCAGACGTGTGTTTTTATAAACCATCGATGACTCTAGCAGCTGTGGAGTGGATGTAATGATCCACTCAGCTCCAGCACAATGAACAACTCAAATGTTCATTGAGTGAATCATTTATGAGAGAAGTTTTGTCTGGCTAGACGGTGTCTTGAAAATAATCTATTTGGCTCTATGCAAATGCAGATGCCAGTGTTTGACTGAACTAATTAGGAATGTTTAATTATATTTAATTATATTTATTTAATTCTAATAGCAAATTTATTTATTTATATATATTTTTAATTTATTTATTTTAAAAGCATGCATCCAGAGAGTTTAAAGGCCAAAAATATACATTTAAATATTTATTTCTATAATTTTTATTAAAGGTTAAAGGTTATTTATTTATTTTTTATACATTTTTTTTAGAAAAAAAAGTGTCTTTTATTAGCTTTAAACTAAGTTTTTTAATTATTACATTTTAAATTTAATTTTTTAGATGAAAAGAGGCTGGCATCGCATTAAAAACAACAAACAATATTTTTAAGAAAAATATTGCATTTTACAAAATGTATAAAGTGATTACATTAATTCTTCTATAAAACGTATTATTTAAGCTGCAAATTTATTTATTTTTATTTTTCTAGTGGGACTATGTCTGGGTGGATGAACTTCGTTGCAATAGTGTGGCTCAACAGAGGTCAGGTCAAGACATGTTTCATACATTGACATTAAGAGCATATGCAGACAACATAGAAATTAATTTTTTCTTCTCTAGTTTCAAGACAACATAAACTACATGCTCAGCTCCATGTAAACAACAAAGTTATGTCACTTCCCTTGCAGTTTGGCAATGTTAAAGGCTTTACAACATTGCGTCATCATGACAAGAAAGTTGAAACATTGAATAATACTTTATACAGGGTTAGTAATCAATTCTACCACACTAGAATCAACAAATTTCAGAAACACGGTAACAATGGTAAATCGTTCTTGCGTAGTGTTCACAGCATAGAGTATGTTTTGGGCCTTTTTACCTGTGAATCTGTAACTGATCAGTCAGTTTTTGTGGCTTGTTTTCTTCTCTGACAAGATCATGTGACTATGAAGGTTTACTTAAAGGGAAAGTCCACCCTAAAATGAAAATTCTGTCATCATTTACTCACCCTCATGTAGTTCCAAACCTGTATGACTTTCTTTTTTTCTGCTGAATAAGATAGTTAGAATGTTGGTAACCAAACAGTTTCGGTTCCTATTGATGTCCACTGTTTATAATGAAAGTCAGTACTGAAATTGTCTGACTACCAGCATTCTTCAAAATATATTCTTACAACGGACAATCGTGGTTGAGTAAACGGTGACAGAATTTTCATTTTTGGGTGGACTATCCCTTTAAAACAAAAGTCGATAGACTAAACAAAACTGTAAATGGGAATCTAGATGAAAACTAGGCTTTTGTTTGGACTGCATTCTGAAAAAGTCTAAAAACCGTGACCTGCTTTCTCAAAAGACACAGCGGGGGAACTGGAAAATAATTTGTGCGCTTTGTGTGGTCTTGGTTTCATGCCTGTTTGCAGTGTATTGTATCTTTACATGCATTGCTATTCAGTGCTATTCTAAACACTACACAATTTGAGACACAACTGTTCCTTTATTTTTTTCTGCACTACTTTATTTCACTTTGGTCATTACCGTGCAGGTTGCTACTACAAAACCAGCTGTCCATTTAAAGCAAAACATGCACAGAAAAACACTTATTTTCCCTATGCAGTGTTTGCGTTAATGTAAACACGTCTGTTTCTTTCAGGAACGAGCCCGTAGTGCTGCGAACAAATCGAGCGGTCCCCTCCTCTCCCTACAAATGGTAACTAGAGTGTGCTAAACTGGGTGTTTCATCCCATTGGCTCATTATCGCGTTGGGTTCATTGCCAATAATAAAGATTTCTTGGGCTGTAAGACTTCTGAATTTAGAGGAAATTACATTGAGCAACAGGGAGTGCATGGCTCTAAATGTTTAATTACGCCAGATAAAAACAAGGGGATCAATCACTGACAGCAATGAGAAACCTGTGAGGTATCTGCCATCTCTTGTACCAGCAGCTGCTGGGCTTTGTTGAGTCTACAGGAATGAAGTAGACGATACAGGATGTACAGTATTTGAAAAATAATGTGTTTTTTGAACATTAAAGCATACACAAAATAATGATCTTTAAAATAGCATCATATGACCCCTTTAACAGTTATTCTCCTGCAACACCTGTAAGAATGAGAAATCACAAGTGAGATCTCGTTAATATCTCAGTTTAGGGAAAGATCCCTAATAATCGTTTATCTAAAGCAATTTAGATTTTTTTTCAATATCTAAAATGTTTATCCTAGACAACAAGATTAAATTGGGAATGAATAGAGATTTTTTGCTTAAAAAATCAGGGTAAAATTCATGTTTCTCTTTTAGACTTTCAGATCTCAAGAATGTCTCAAAAGAGAGAAGAAAAATCCATTGATGCATATCTTTAATATGAGATCTCAGACCTCATAAAATGAGATCTCTTGAACATCTCAATTGCTTCTCTTAGAGAACAGTGACATTAAATTAGCTTTTTGCATAACTATACTGCTCATATTGTGATCCTGAGAAAAAAGATCCTAATATTTTCACGTTTCTCTTTAGGACTATCAGAAGAAATGTCAACGTCTCAAAATGTGCTCCAAATTGCAAACCCACACTAAAGATGATATGTTTAATATGAGATTTCAGACCTCATAAAAGACAAACATATCAATAGTTTCTCTTAGACAAAAATGAGGCTTAATTATTAGCAAATTGAGATCTCAGCAATGTCTCAAAATGTGCTCAAAATTGGCAACCTGCACTAAAGAAAAATTCATTTTTAATATGATTGTTACTTTTAGACAACAGTGAGATTAAATTGAACGTAAATGCAGATTTTTGCTTAATTCTGCTGCTTCCCAGATTTTGATTGAAATTTTTTTTTTCCCAATTTAGCATGTTTCTTTTTTAGACTTTTAGAAAAAATCTCAACAAAGTCTCGAAATGTGCTCAAATTTGCAAATCCATATGGGAAAGGCAAATACAGAGTTCTAGGACTGCGGCTCTCTAGGACCGAACTTGCCTACCCCTGGTCTAATTCAATCTGACCTAATGACATCATTATCACATGGCTCAGTTGATTGGTTCTCTCCTGTATCAGTAGCCAATGAGCTCGCTGCTCAACATTCAAATATATGACTAGTGCTTGCCGTAGCAGTTGCAGCTTGCTTCAGAAATCCTCCACCTTCCCCAGCTCCACCTGTATAGGTCTGTTACGAGGTGATTCATGTATGCCATAGGGGGGTTATTTAATGTATATTATATTTGCAGCAGCAATATTTCTTACATGCTCACAGCAGCATGTTGTGGATGTATTGGTAGTAGCGAGTCTCTGTACTTGCTCTGCCGCAGCAGCAGCGTAGCAGATCTATTCCGCCAAGACCAAATACATTAACATTGTCATGTACATTACCATGCCAATCCCTCCGAGGGTTGTCATGACAGACATATATTTATAAAAATATTTGATATGAGATCACAGACCTCAGTTGTTTCTCCTAGACCTAGGCAACAAGATTAAATTAAGAGCAAATGGAGATTTTTGCTACATTCTGCTGCTTTTCAGATTTTGATTCTGACGGGGAAAAGACCCTATTTAGCACATGAGATCTCAGATTTCAAAAAATGAGATCTCTTTGAGATAAGTTTAAATAGTGAGCAAAAGGAGACTTTTATTTTCCTGCTTCTCAGATTTTTTTTCGTGGAGACTTTTTTTTTAAATCACAGTGTCTCCTTGAATTTCAGAAGACATTGCAACATTGTTTCAAAATATCCTCATATTTGCAAAGATATACAGTCTGGAATCCATATCAGAGTTCATATTCACATTAAATATTTTTGCATTAAATTGTCTAATTGTTATTATGTCCACCTCATTTTTAGCTCTGTACTCCCATTTGCTTCTATTTTGAAACATTTAGGAGAAACATCTGAAACATCCAGTAGTTGATACTCTACTAAAACATTGCTAAGCTCTCCTGAGCTTCAGGCTCTGAGCAATAAAACTTTCCTTTGAGTTCGTCTTCAGTACGATTTGCTGCCAATCACAAACATACTCTGAAAATCACTTCAGAGTAAACTTAATTGCTGCTCATTTCTAGGCCAGATCCTGCATGAATAGAGTAAAGCATCAGAGATACAGCCGACATATGGAGACAACGGAACACTCTCGACTCCAAGACGGCAGAGGAAGATGGAGAGGAGCTCAAAGAGAGCAGGTCTGGGCAGGCAGCGATGGCGATGCGTCAGCGGTACTCTGGTAAGGGAGGGTGATGTGTGTGTTAGTCTCCTGGGAGCCATGTTTCTGTCACCCCTTGTCTGAGTGAGTCACGACTGGGTTCTGGTAAGGACCATCACACAGCACTTCCTCACAGCTTCCATTAAAGGGGTCATAGGATGCTACATGCACTTTTACAAGTTGTTTGAACTTAAATGTGTGTTGGCAGTGTGTGTCCAGTGTTTTTTTTTTTATCTCGTTAAATGTTTTCCCCTTTCTCAAATCGAGCCGATCTCAGATGCCTGTTTGTGTGACCTCACACAGACAGGCCCCTCCCACGATAGTTTGATTAACAGTAGCATTTCAGCACAGACTGGACTAGTGTCTTACCTTAGACCCGGCCTGAGTGAGCTGTCATCACTACCATTGAGAAAGTTTAACCAAACTATGTTACAGACTTTTCATTAAGACCCTAAAGAATCATATCAACTTGTGGAAAATGGGCATCCTATGACCCCTTTACTCACTCACATCTCGCCCCAAAAACCAACCCAATTCACTTCATTATCTAATATCAGGCGATAGAATATCCCTGACTGAAGAAAGCAAAAGTAAGTGCATTTTAAAAAGGCAACGCTATTTTACAGTGGTGTCAAAAACTCAATAAAAGAACATTTCTTCTGGGAGGCCTTGAATTTTCAGTTCACAGGCAGCCTAGATAAATCTTATCAGAGTATAGGCAATTAACACACACTATGTGCCTGGCCTGGACCTTTTTTCCCACATTCTTTTAACTATTGCAATCACTTTTTTGCCCACATCAGGTAATTTTAATTTCAGATTTAATTTAATTTAGTTTAATATAATCTGTTTAAAATGTTTACACTTTTAAAAAAATATTTATAAATAACTATTTCATAATTTTTGTATATTAAATTGTGTTTTATTGTTTATAACATTTAATTTTAAAATATTTATGAAGTATATAGCGGTTACCCAAATAATTTAAAAACATGATTAAATAAAGAATTATTAACATGTTATTTAGTTAGTTAAGTTTTAGATGGAATATAGCACATCAACTACAGAACATATTGACTTTCCAAATATATTTCAGTCCACTTCCCTTATTCCATATTAGCATTTATGTTGTTAGTTGGTATCCGAACAGTTCCCATGTTATAGCATTTATATATTTAAATATTATATGTAGTATTACTATGCAAACAGTTAATGTCATATTACTCTCACATATTAATTGGAGGCTTTCTACCATGTAACTTGTATCGCATGAATTCAACTGATATATGTAAAGCTTTGAAATAGATTTTAGAGTCAAATCTGTTTTATATAATCTGTTTAAAATGTTAACATTTGTTTACACTTTTAATTTTTTTTAATATTTATAAAAAACTATATTTTTAATTTTGTATATATTATTATATATATATATATATTCTGAGGTGCACACATCCACCAAGCCAAAAGTTCAACATGGGTGCTCAACCACAAAAAGTTGCATAAAGGATCAAAGTTGACCACACACCACAGCTCCAAAAAAATCTATTTCAGATATATTCATATTTACCTAAATAATTTAAAAAAATATATAAAATAAGCACTGAATGTATAATATTATTATTATATTTTTGTAAGTATTATTAAAATGTGTAAAATAGTTTTAGAGTAAAATAGGTAGAATATAGCACATCAACTGCAGAACGTGTTCATATTCATACACTTTCCAAAAGTGTTTCAGTCAACTTCCCTTATTCCAGATGAGCATTTATATTGTTAGTCGGTGTCAAAACTATAGCACTTATACAAATATTATATGCATTATTATTATGCAGACATTTAATATGTCATATTACTGTGCTGCCTAGACTCCATTGTGCTGGTTGCTGATTGGCTGGCTGCATATATTGGTCCATTAGACATTTATAGACTGTGGGGGTCCTTGAATTTGTGCTGTGAAGTGATTTATGCGAATCATCCTCAGTACTGTTTCTGTTTATGACTATGTGGTGCACTGTTGACATGTTTCCATCATACAAACATTGCAACTCTGATCGGTGTGTATGAGTTTGATGACACTGTAGTGCTGAAAGCAGATGGCAGTATTCAAAAAGGCTGTGTGTGTGTGTGTGTGTGTGTGTGTGTGTGATTCCACTCGTGCTCAGCCCACTCCTTCAGTGTCATGTGCTGCAGAAACCGCCAGAACATTTTGAAAATGTGTCATCGATTTGGCAACGCGGCAACTTCAGTTCACTCTCCACAACCACGTAAATATCGGATCACTCTGGGGTAAACATTAAACGAGTGCCAGATATAATGACACACCAGCAAACCAAGCAGAAAGAATGAGGCAAATTAAAAGAAAACAGAAAAATAAAGAGCGACGAGGATGTTGACAGATAATTAACTTCTTTTTGGGATGAATCAAAGCCAGTGAATGTACTACATTGGCTTTCGTTTCCTCGGGCAGCTTCCTGAGGTAAACACATGCTAAAATGTGGAAGATGTTTTCAGTCAGAGCCTTTGAGGAGAAGCTTAGTGCCTCGATTCTGTTCATCTTGTGAAAATGTCACAGCGCCGCTGTGGTTTCACACACTTCGATGGGTGACATGTCCAATGGTATGATCCTGCGAAGGCTGCATAGAAATGTCCCACTCATCTGCAAGCCTTTCCACAGGAGAAAAACAAAAAAGCAGAATGTGAAAATTACACACATCTGCCGTAGTGCACGATGTTCTGTTAATGTAGTTTTAAAGGATCTCAGGCTCTTAAGACATTTTAGAGATTTTGTTTAAGGTTAATCTACATTCAGCTGCACATATCCATATAAACACAGATGCATAAAACTGTAATAATGCAAAAAGTCACTGACTACTGATCCCTTGCCACACATCCTCATACGTTTGTAGTAAAAAAACAAAAAAAACAAGACATTTATTATTTAATTTTTGATGCAAATGTTGAACATTTAAGATTTTCTGAAGCAATAAGCCACTCAAAATCATGGCAACATTGAAATGTAACCATTTAATAGCATTTATATTTGTTTAAACTTGACTTTGCTACACAAATAAACTTAAATATTATATATATATTCATATTATATACATATTTAATAGTTATTTTTAATATTTACACATGAGTATATTTCATTCAATATTTAATTGTTTAAATAAACATTTGATTTATTTGAAGTATTTAAGTTATTATTATATATTTAAAAATATAATATATAATAACATTATACATTTAAAGATAAAATAACATTTAATACTATTCAAATTTAATATATATACACACTACATGTATTATATATATATATATATATATATATT
>NW_015557091.1:3923371-3932159 GCF_001515605.1 Sinocyclocheilus anshuiensis | reverse complement strand
CTTTATTTAGAAAAACACACACACACACACACACACACACATAGTAAAATGTTATTTGTTCTTTAAATATATAATAACAGATACAGTTTTCCTATGCATGTGAATGTGTTGGTGTGTGTTATTACTGTTAATAAATAAGTAAAGGTACATATTCATTTTACATTCATCGTCAGCCTCTGTGGAAGGATGCGATTGGTTAATTACAAACACAGCACAGAACTATCTGAGATGGCTGTAGGTCATTTGCCTGTTTTCTTTTGACATTTTTTCCAAGTGTCAGATTTATAGGCATTATCCTTCCAGAGCTGTCATGCATCTGAATGTTTCCTCTTATAGTGGCACATAGAGGTCAATGGTCAATCTACGGACAGAAGACACATAAAAAGGAAGCTCTCTGTCTGGTTAAAGCCTTATGGACATAAATATACAGTGACAAGCAATAATTTTGCTTTGTCAGCACTGACAGACCGAGACCATGATGAGATTGGTGGAGTCCCTTGACAGCGAGCCGTTCACAATTGATATGTGACAGCAACAGAGAGAGAGGGAGGTTTCTAAGCATTTTATGCTCTGCTGTATGTCATGCTTTGTGTAATTCTGAGTGCAAGAAAACCCATGTTTCAGTCAGATTTTGAGTTGTTGACATCCTCGTCTTTAAAGGGATACTTCAGTCAAAAATGCAAATTCTGTCATCAGTTACTCGCCCTTATTGACTTGCAAACATGTATGACCTTTTTTTCTGTGAATCACAAAATGAGAAATTTAGCAGAATGTTCATGCTGCTCTTTTGCATTCAATGGAATTGAATGGTGACTGGGGCAATCAAGCTCAGAGAAATGACTAAATGCACCATGAATGTTTTCATATGACTATAGATGTCTTGGAATATAGCAAAGAAGCCATATGGACTACTGTTACTGTAGATGTTAGGTAATTTTTGGAGCTTGACTGCCCCTGGTCACCATTCACTTGTATGGTAAAAGAGCAGCGTGAGCATCCTGCCTGACTACTCCTTTTGTGTTCCATAGAAGAAAGAAAATGAAAAGGCTTTGAAACGGTGAGTAAATAATGAGAGACTTTTCTTTTTTAGGTGAACTACCCCATTAAATGTTCTCTAACACGCTCTGAAACAGTGAAACCCACTAGAGTGGCAGATTTTCCAAACAACCTTTGCCGGTTTTTTAATAACCAGAAAATAATTTGCATGAGAGAGCATCCAATTTACATACCTAGTTGCCTTTGTGTGTATATGCATGTGTGTGTGAGGGAGAGAAAGTGTTTAAAAACAGATTTAGTTGGAAGAGTTTGGATTGTATACTTCATTTCCTCTCACTCGAGTTTCAGGTTTCACTGGGTTTTATTGGAATGACAAATAATAGTGCTACAAAAGCCGCAGAAGGTTAGACACTCTCCATCTTTCACATCATATCTCATATTTTATGTTCCGCCCTCTATATAATTGTAACTGGCACGTGAATTGAGTCACATGATCTTGCAGTGGTAATAATAGACAGATTTAGGTATCACGCACACTCTCATCATCATAATGCTCACACATTCCCTTTCCTCCATATTCTAGGTATAGTCACTTTGTGTGTGTGTGTGTGTGTGTGTGTGTGTGTGTTTGAGACCATCCTCGTATGGATGGCAGTAGTGGTGTTGTCTTCTAAAATTTATTTTGGCACAAATGTGACAATTGTTGACACATAGTAAAGAGTTGTAAAATTAACATGGACAGCAGCTCAGATAATTTGGTCTTGGAAGAATTTTATGACACATTTTTGCATTCATATTGAGATCTCTGACACTTGTTGCAGACTGTTGCAGACTTTGGTGTCTTGGCAAACTGTAGCACATATTGAGACATGTTTGAGATCTCTTCTGAAACTCCTGAAGATGAAATTATTGTGGCCTGGTATTTAAAAGATTTCTAGGAGAAACAACTGAGATTCTAAGGAGGTTTGTGATGTTTCTTTACAATGCATTTCTGTTGGTCACCATGGTTTGGCATTACAGTAGTGTTGACTCAAGGACTTTTTTGTGCTCTATGAGCTCAGAAGACCTAATGAAGTTGTTTGTTAAATTTAAATGTTTAGGAGAAATAAAAACAGTCACAAAAGAGACAATTGTTGACATACAGTAAGAGTGAAGAGCTGTAAAATGAACATGAATAGAGAAATGTTTGAGTTCATACTGAGATTTTGGTGTCTTGATGAATCTGAGTGGCGTTTGAGATGTGAGATATTTTCTGAAATGGAGGATGACATTATTTTGGGGCCTGTTACTAAGGAGCTGTCTGTCAGAAACAACTGAGATTTGAAGGAGGTCTGTGACTTTCCTTTCTTATGGGTTGACATTACAGTAGTACTGTATCAAGAAGAAAATTGAATTGCTCTTTAAAAGCTTAGACAACCTAATTGAGTTGTCAGTTAAAGTATCAACTTTGTATGATGTTTCACTTTAGATTCCTTTTAGGAGAAATAAAATAGAAACAAATCCGACTGTTGAGGTGACATACAGTAAGAGTAAAGAGCTATAAAATTAAAATGAATGAAACAGTTCAGATCATTCGGTCTTGAAAAAATATGGTGAGAAATATTTTCATATTGAGATCTCACTTTAGTGTCAATTTTATGTCAGATGTTTCTCCTTAACAGCTCAGATAATTTGGTAATTTGATAATTTGGGAGAGTTTGCTGAGAAATGTTTGTGTTCATACTCAGTCTTTCCAGATTTTGGTGTCTTTGGTGGTAAATTTGAGACCTTTTGATATTAAACCAAAGGATCTTCCTAAATTCCTTTTAGGAGAAATAAATCAGACATACGATCTATTGATCTAAAGAGCTATAAAATTAATCATGAATTCCTATTGAGACCTCATTTAAGTATTAACTTTGTCTCAGATGTTTCTTCTTAAAATTCCTAAGGAATGATTTGGGTTTGAGTATTAATATGATTGCACACTTTGAATATCCAAGCAAGTTTGAGACATAGTTGAGATTTCTTCTGAACCTCCAGAAAAGGTCTTTTTCTCAGAAGAAAGATCCGCAAATTTCTCCATTTAACCTCAAAGCTAGGAGAAACAGTTGACATATTGAAGATATCTTTTTCCCCCTTTCCTATGGATCACCAGTGCACTAACACAAAAGAAAAAAAGCACAAATCGAATATCAAAAGTCATCTCAACCCCATAAAACATTTAAAATAGAGTGTCATAGTTACTTTTTACCCCAACCACATGCAGGTACGTACATGAGGCATCTCATTTGAACACATCTCTGTGTTGTCGGTATCAGTGTGAGAATGAAAGCATGGTGTTTTAGCTGTCAAACGCTGCTGTTTTTTCTTGTTTACTGTTGCACGGTCTGTCAGCCATGGCCTGCGGTACTTCTTTCTTTAATAATACATCTCAGAGTGAGTAATGCCATTTGGATACAGGGAGCTCCGCGCCTGGCCTTTGCTCCCTGCACCTCTCCTCTCTCTATCCCTGGAGTGTGTTTCAACCCACGTACGTTTGAAGGAATTCTATTTGCCGGATGCCCGCGTACTCGTGTGCGCTAGCGTATGTGTGTTTATAAGCTTGTTGAATTGAAATACAGCCAGGCAGGCGAGGTTGGGGGGGTGGGGGTGTTGTTTATTGCAAGGATAGGTGAATATCTCTCTCTTCAGCTCGCACGAGCCACCGGGCAAATAAACTCAGCGCATCAAATTTAAATTAAATAGTTTTTTCACCTGGGTGAAGATATTTACAGCAGTGAAACAGCTGCTAATGAACTAATGTGTCCACGCTGGGTGGCGTGGGAAAAAATAGCACACTAATAGCCGGCCATTACATACGTGTTCTAAAACAATCCACAGGGAACATCGGATCACAATGTGTTTTTACCTTCTGTTTATTAGTTTGTAACCTGAAACGGGGGTGAGTTGATCAAAATAACATACAGAGAGAGGCGGAGTCTTTATTGTAGATGTCAATTAATGTATCTCGTTCTCTTCTGAAAGTCGATTTCAATTACTTCGGCGTGAGCAAACATAGGGTGTTAGCAGACAAGGCCTCTTCTCTCCCTCCATAACACTCTCACCTTAATTGCTACTTTGTGTCAATAAAGAGCCGAATGAGGGGACGCTAAAAAGTAAAAGAGAAAAGCGGATGAGTTTTTCATCTGCCATACGTCTTTGTGCTGAGCTCATCTGGCCCTGAAGGGCCGAAAACAGAATCATCCAGGCTTTTGTAAGGAATTCTCACCTCTCCTTGAGAGAGAGAGAACAAGAGCGCCTCTCCTCCCCCTCTTCCTCCGGCTCTCATCCCTCCATTTCTTCTCCATTTTTGCCGATTTGCTTTGTTTCATGCCTAATGTTAATTAGATGACTATAGCTTGATAAAGAATTGTGTATTTCCTGCAGTAATTGCACCGTGTGTCGTCGCAATGTGGTCCAGCTGTCTGGGCCTTCCTGTTTGGACCGTGACGGAATGGTCAACAGGGGGCAGTACACCGCTTTCCATGGCGTGAAATTCAACATGTCTGATTTCTTTGTCTTCTGGCCTGTTAAAAGCCAGTTACCAGAGCTGCTTTCTTTTGCCATTTACCTTGAATATTGAATGTCATATTGATATTATTGATGTGATTTTTATGATGTTGAAGTGGAAATGGTAGCGAATTGTTGCGGTGTAGTCAAGTGTATGTATATGTATGTGTGTATGTGTGTGTGTGCAGGGTGCGATTTGTGAACAAACCAGAGGGGTGGATGTTTTGAAAAAAAATTATATATTTTTCCCCCTTGAAAATATATCACAAATCACAGTGGAGCTATAAATATATTTACATACAGTAATGTACTGTGAAAGTAATGCAACTAGTAGCCAGTAAATTTACGGCCAAATAATTTACAATGTAGATTATTTTTGGCAGCAGTTACAGAAACATTTTTACAATAAATATTCTGATTTGATCTTCAGATTAGATAGATATATATATATATATATATATATAGTGTGTGTGTGTGTGTGTGTATAGCTATATGTATTTGTTCACACACACATTTGTGTGTGCATGTGTGTGTGTGTATATGTATATCTATATGTATATAAATATATATACACACATTTGTGTGTGTGTGTATTTGTTTATTAAATACACACACACACACACACACACACACACACACTGAATGGAATCATTTGCTTCATTTGATACAATAAAACATTTTTCCTTAATATTAACCAAAAATTTTCACCATTTCTGCATGTTTTTGATTATTCACAGTCAAAAATGTGTAGAAAATCTTCCAAATCCTAACTGTAAGGAATATTTATAGGCATGATTGTAAAGAATAGTTCTGTATAGATCTATATATGCTATATTATGATAAAATTATGTCATATAGGTTCATTATTCCCATCTATCTCGAAGAAAGCCTATTTTTAATCATTTTAGGTTTTTTAATCGGAAATGTCATGCTCAAAAAGTGAAATTGGATGCATTTGTTGTTTTTAAGCCCAAAAACTCACATTTTTCCTTTCCTGCTGGCATTCTCAACACTTTCTAAGATGGATACTGACTGTTTTCCACTCTGACAGAAGCACAAATCCAGCCTAATAAATGTCTGTATGTGTTCACAATTAAATAAACAATCTATTATTTATTTTCTCTGTGCCTACAGTGCCGTGTCAGTCACCATATGCTGGGAGAGAGGAGCAGGGAGTCGTATCACGATGGTGGTTTTTGGGCGTTGTGAGGAGATTTGGGGGGTGGGGGGGGCAGAGCTGAGGGCTCACGGATGGATACTGACTGTTTTCCACTCTGACAGAAGCACAAATCCAGCCTAATAAATGTCTGTATGTGTTCACAATTAAATAAACAATCTATTATTTATTTTCTCTGTGCCTACAGTGCCATGTCAGTCACCATATGCTGGGAGAGAGGAGCAGGGAGTCGTATCATGGTGGTAGTTTTTTGGCGTCGTGAGGAGGAGTAGGAGGAGGAGGAGGAAAAGGGGGGAGTCAAAGCCGAGGGCTCACGGTGCATGTAGCACATCAGATCTCCCTCAATTAATCCAACATTAGGTGCCTGGGATCCACGAGTCAGTGCTTTTGGAAAGCATGTGTGGCTCAAATCTAATTATTCTCTCCCTTCCTTGAGCCAGAGAGGGTGGAGAGAGATAGAGAGAGAAAGAGAGGGAGAGAGAAAGTGGCCGTCCACGTAGCTATAGGTTTTGTTATGCTGTGGTTTCTCTCTCTCTCCCTCGCTCGCCCGCTCACTCCGAACCCCCTTCTACCCCCACCTCCTCCTCTCTCTCTCATTCATTACACACACACACACACACACACACACACACACACACTCTTCAAACACTCTCTCTCTCCTCCTCTGCCTCTCTCTCTCTCTGTCTGTCTCTCCCTCCCTCAGCTTCACTCGCTCTTGTGCTGTAAGTTCATTTGCTGTGTCAAGCAACAACTGGCTCGGGAGTGGGCATTGGGTTTTGATCCTTTTGTCAAGCGTCCCCTCTGCGATGTGTACCGCATCCACCTGCACACCACGGGACTGGTCGCCTGGCTCTCTCTAACATCGCCGTACCGTCCTGGGTTTATCACGATTGGGCATCCCACCTTGCTGAAACGGGCGGCATGATGAGATGCTGAAGGTTTGACGGGGTAAGTCGCATCCACATGTGGACATCGGTCCAGCTCTTTTTCATCCTTTTTTTTTCAAATATATTTACTGTTTTTTGTCAGTTGTTTCAATAGTGTGTGTCGTTGTTTTTGGCCATTTTTGCCGGTGTGGTCCACCACACCTCCTGATGCTCGTGTCAAGTGTCTCATGAAATTACCATATTCATGGGCTCCATTCAATTAAATCGCAATCAGTAAAGGGTCCAGCTCGAAGTGTGTGTTTTTTTTTCTTTTAGTGTGGGGTGGACTAGTGCAGTTCGCTTCTGGAGAAAGGGAGGAGTGGAGAGAGGTTGAGAACACAGATATGTTCTTTTTTTTTTGGCTCTAAACTGTTTTTAAAAAATCCCATTCTTTAAAAAAAAATGTAAATATAAAAAGTGAGAGAGTGAATGGGTTCTTGCATGAAGAATAAAAATAGAATAAAAAAAAATTGTAGGAATATATATATATATATATATATATAATTCAAGAGGAAAAGAAAGGGATGGACCCAGAGGAACTTTGGCAAAGACAAACAAAAAAAAAAAATCCATGCATGGAGGCCATTGATTAACTCCTGGAGTTCTGGGGGGATTTGGAAGAGGGGTTGTGTCTGTGAGTGTGTGTATGTGTTTGTGTAGCTCCAGAAATGGACAGAGAGAGTGAAAGCCCTGGGGCTATAGCACTGGGGGAGTGTGCCCTGCGTCAGGGTGGCTGTGTGTGTGTGTGTGTGTGTGTGTGTGTGTGTGTGTGAGGTGCGTCTGATGGTTTTGCAGGCTGGGGGTCTGGAGAGCGAGCGAGCAGCTGGCTGCTACACTGCCGGTGTGTGCCCGTACGCTGGCTTTTGTTGCGTTTGTGCTCGAGTCCAGCTTCTCCCTCTCCATCTGCCTCCGTTAGGTTCTCCTCCAGTTTCTTGTGCTGCCTTCTTTTTCTCTCTGTTGGGTTTCGAGACTTGTGGATTTCAGCATTGAGAGCTGATTGTGTTTTTCTCATTTTGTGAATGAACGGTGTAAAATAGAGAAAGCTATTTGGGTAGGTACGTAGACTAGAATTCAGTGGGTTATTTATTTATTTATTTTTTTTGAGGTGTCATTTTTGCATGAAATGACAGAAAAACTGATAGGATAATATAATAATGTTTATATTCTTAAAAATTACTTTTTGTTTTGCTTTTTTAATTTAAAAAAAAAATTTTCTGAAAAAAATCTGTTTTATTTTGTTATTTTGTTGTTTTTAAATTGTGACCCTGTGTTTTATTGATTAAAATAATATTCTGTAAATTGAGACACAAGCTAATTATAAGGGAATTATAATAAGAGTACAATTTTGCATGAAAATGAAACAACCATAAATAAGGCCTGTTAATTAAAAAAAATAAAAAAATAAAAATAACAGAATAAGTTGAAATGTGTAAATTGTATTCAAGCAAACCTTATAAATAAAATAGAATTTTTACACAATTATGTTTGTCAGCTGAAAAACATCTTTATATGTTAAAATTAGTGTGATACCATGATGAAAAAGCAGAAATTGCTAAATGGACTGAATTTTACTGAATATTAGTAACCAAACGTTCAGTGTTAATGCATTTAAAGATAATCAAAATCAGACCTATTATATAAAGAAATTCACAATTCTCTATGTAATATGATTCATTTAATATGCATTACAACTTGCTTTTTTCTACAAAAAAAAAAAAAAAGGTTTCTCTCATAGACTAATCACACAGTTTAGCCCCCACCCCCTTCTTCTTTTTTTCCCTCCCCCTGTCATCCTCAAGTGGGGTATAGAGGGGGGCCGCCATGCTTCATTTGAGTCCATGTCTCCATATAGAATTCTCCTCACGGTGCTAATAGACTATTTGGCAATTTTTTTTCCCATTTATATATCATTTAGACAGATGAGATGTGCAGCATGTGGTGAAGTGGACCATAATAGCATCTAGATCTTGCGCGTTCCGCTCTATTTTAACCCCGGCGGTCTGTGTTTTTAGGTGAACCCGCTACTGTGGACTATCATCACCATCATCATCATCATCATCAGAATCATCGCAGTGGCAATGGGAGTCAGGACATGGATGCTAGCCGGAGGACCTCCGCGGGGGTCCTTGCATCCCAGGTGAGTTTATGCTGTTGGGGG
>NW_015557091.1:3915711-3922386 GCF_001515605.1 Sinocyclocheilus anshuiensis | reverse complement strand
CCCCCTTCTTCTTTTTTTCCCTCCCCCTGTCATCCTCAAGTGGGGTATAGAGGGGGGCCGCCATGCTTCATTTGAGTCCATGTCTCCATATAGAATTCTCCTCACGGTGCTAATAGACTATTTGGCAATTTTTTTTCCCATTTATATATCATTTAGACAGATGAGATGTGCAGCATGTGGTGAAGTGGACCATAATAGCATCTAGATCTTGCGCGTTCCGCTCTATTTTAACCCCGGCGGTCTGTGTTTTTAGGTGAACCCGCTACTGTGGACTATCATCACCATCATCATCATCATCATCAGAATCATCGCAGTGGCAATGGGAGTCAGGACATGGACGCTCGCTGGAGGACCTCCGCGGGGTCCTTGCATCCCAGGTGAGTTTATGCTGTTGGGGGGGTGGAGGTGGATTACCCATAACCCCCTTCCACCACCTCTGCCCCAACCCCCCGCTCCTTCATTAAATGCACCTTTCCCCCAAGTGGCCCTGTGAGAGCACAGATTGCTGGGAGGAAATAGCACCCAAAAAAAAAAGAAAAACACTTACCACATTTCTTGAGGCGTTTACTGAACAAAAATGCACTGTTAATTTCTGTTTGCAGACGAGCCATTGAGAAGCCCTTGCCTTGCGCTACAAAGCGTCTTCAATCAATTGTTTTGAAAAGGCCTTTCCGTTTTCCGACGATGCCGGCGGTTCTGTTGTTTCTCTCTGTAAAGGACTCTCTTCGGTGACGGGTATTCTTGGGTGGATAATACGGCTCTCGTTGTTATTGCTTAAGAATACGCGTAGTCGAGGAGAGTCATGTCAGCGGCGACTGCAATGGACTAGAGAGAGCGTTGAATCCAGAAGGCCCACCTGCCTGCACACACACATGCGTTTGCTAACGCTGAGGTTCACGCCCACATCCATTTATTGAGTCAGCGAAGCTGCATTTCCTGTTTGATGCTTGTGCTGTTGATTTATCCGGCTACTCCTGCTACACATCTTTTCAGCCAGCAGAAAGGAAAAACTGGGGTTTTATGATTCGCCGTCCTCACCCCAAAGGTTGTATATTGTAACGTCCCAGGCGGAGTTGTAGATGCAAATGTGTTCGGTTTGTGCCATATATTCTTTTCTCAGGACCGCACACACTCTACCTTTTTAATGCAAATTGATTTTGAAATGACATTTATCGTGCAGGGTTTCCATATGGAGCCCTGGGAGGGATGGAGGGGGGGAAAAATTGAATGAAATGTCCACGAAGCCACTGACAGCTAAATTTATGCGGATTGTAAAGGAACACACTGCAGATAAACAGTTACCACGGCTTTAGATTGACTGCGGCATGGCTTCCCGTGTAGGCACGCATATATCATGAATATGTATGGGGCGAGCGTATGATGCTGCATTCTAACCTCCATGAAATCCATTTAGGAAACCTAACAGGATCTACTTGACTTATGAAAGCTTACGATCAAATCTTATAAATATCCATGAGAAAAAAGTATTATTTTGCTCTTTATATATATGCATTTTGCATAAAAACTAATGGATTACAATCAGACCGGCTGTTGATGTGTGTTGACGTGGACGATTTGAAAATCTGCAAACATTTTAATTTGTTCTCCATTATCATTCAGCACATTTAAGTGATGTATTAGCATTTCAGATAGACTAAAGGCAACAATCAGCCTGCTCTGTCCTTGATCACTCTGTAATTATCATTCTTTCGGCTATGTGTTTAAATGAATAGAGAGAAAAGAGGTGTGGAGGAGGAATAATGTAATGTTTTACCACTAGGGGACCCACACAACTGAAAATCAGATCAGTTTTTTAGTCTGTTGTTTAACTTTTTAAGTCATTTTTTATATAATTTTTAAGGTGTTTGGGGTGCATAGGTTCAAAACTAATAGAAATATCTGTTTAGATGAATACTTTTAGATTTAACAGGTTTTGGCTGCTTAAAACATGTTACTGTTTTTTTATTCTTAGCATGTACACTTAAAATATGTGGCGTTTCATTTATTCCTTTATTACTTTATGCTCAACAGTACCTTAGGAGTGACAATTGTGAGAAAGGTCACATGCAACCTTAACAATTATGTTATATTACACTATTTTGCTGTATTTAAGATTAACATAATTTTTTTCTTTTTTACTAAAATATTCTACCCTCTCATAGTTTATGTCTGAAGCATATTGATAGAATTTCTCTCTGATATCATTTTTATTGATGCTGTCGAGTAAATATCTCGCTGTAAACTCCTCACACAGATTAACTTCCATCTGTCTGTGGTTTATGACGTGATGAAATTATTCAGGCCTCTGCAGCTCATCTTCATTTGTTCTTTATTGAAATTATTTTTATGTGCACATCGTCTTTGTTCCTCCCCCTCATATCATAAATAAAGCTTGATTTAAGTAAAATTATGATGCATTTGTATATTTTCTCCTTTTGTATGTGAAAAGTCGGTTTTAAATGTAGGTCATAAATATGCAAGCCAAAAACAAAAAAATACATTACAAATGATATTAAAGATATACACCACATACAAACAAATCATGAACAATTAAACAGTGTTGTTATGCTTCAAAAAGCATTTATCGTAATGTTGAGATTCATTACTGCAGATTTTGCTCTGGGATATTTTTATTTATTTATTTGCGTTGTTTTTTTGACACCATTGAGCCCTCTTTTCTTGTTGTTGTCTGAGCTTGTGGCATTCGACAGCTTGCGGATTATTTTGCAAGACAAAATGTAGCCCCAAACAACAGAAAACAGACAAAATAGATGTCATTCTGGTCATCAGCACATTCTTTAGAATAAGACTGAGATGTTTTTGTGACAGGACACAGCGTCCATTACTCTATATTCGGATTATTCAGCTGTAGGATCGATGTTTTTGTTTATGTCTCTGTGCTGCTCTCAGAAGGTTGAATTCACTCAGTCGCAAAAGCCCTAAATTACAGGAACATTTTCTCTGCAGTAACTTTAATTAATTTGAAAGGATTTGAGATATTGACAAGAAGTGGAGCATGTTTGTCAGTATTTATTTTTTGGCCATTTTGTCCCGTCAAAGGGAAGCTGAAGTATGTAAGCTTTTTAAACATTTAAGGTATGAATTATTAATTGATTCGCATGACTACAATCTACTGTTTATACTCGATTAATTCAGTTTATGGAATATAAATAATTTTTTGCTTTGTATAATGAATATTCATTCAACTAATTAGTTTACCCTTCATGGTTGTATGGGTTGGTATTTAAACCCAGCTCAAAGGGTTATTTTTTTATAGACTCAGCATTTTTAAGTCTGCTCCTTTAAAGGATTTTCCTCATACATGATGTCATGATATTCTATCATCCCTGATCATAATGCTTTTCACCACAAATAAGATCAGTGGCATTAATCAATTGAAAATGTGCTGTATTAGCATGTTTCCCTCAATACAGGAAATGGTGAAGTTACACGACCAGTTAAAAGTTTGGACACACTTGACTGAATTTGTGATTCTCATGGTTTTGAAAGCCTTTTGCTTAAAGTATATATAAATATAAATATATTTGATTAACATGAATTTAACATGTATGGTTAAACTGGGCCATATGGTGAAGTAAAAGCAGCCAAAAAGTATCCAATGTTGCTTGAAAAGCATTGTGAAACTGGTTGAGCAACTGAAGGATGAACTTTTTTAAACGTATTTTGTTCTCTATTAAATTCTTATACAAGGTAAAAATATTTTTTTCAAAGTTGTAAATAAAAATAGTGTACACATTTCAGTGTACACTCTTAAAAATAAAAGTTCTTTATTAGCATTGACAGATTCATGAAGAACCTTGGAACCTTTATATTGTACAAAATGTTCTATACAATGGAAAAAGGTTCTTTAGATTATTAAAATATTCTTCACACTAAGAAAAAAATGTTCCATCAAGAACTGTTCACAGAAAGGTTCTGTTGGGAACCAGTTTACTCTACAAACCCCCCCTTTGGAACGTTTATTTTAATTAGTGCATGTGTTAATTTAGTCATTGATTACTATTGTTCTAAAGTGTGGAAAATAATTTAAAAAATGAGTAGTGTGTCCAAATTTTTGACTGGCGATGTTGCTACAATTTCAAAACATTGTGACCTTTCAGCCTCACAACCTCTCAAACAGACAACTTTCCTACCTCTAGTCTAAACCTCACAATCTCCTGTTGAGTCTCACAGCATGTCCATTTCTAACGGAGAGCTGATACAGGCCACTAAGCCTCGTTACATTAATTACAGTCCTGCTCTATATTCCTCCATATGTGTGAGGCTGGTTATTGCGTGTATCGTTTCAGAGATTAATTTCAGGCGGGAGGTGAAGCACGCTGAGCTAGTGAAGTCTAACTGGCAGATATCTTTAATAAGGTTACACTATGGATGGGCTTTAGGTTGGTTTAAATAGCCGCCTATGAAATGCACCCACATCAGTGGCTCGCTGATAGAAGCTTAGCAATCTATTTAAAAACCAATTTATTTCCACAGTATTGGAGCTGGCGCAGATTGAACGCCAGAGTGAGATCCTCCACTTCCAAATTCTCAGTGGACACTTCTCATCCCATTCTGGTGCAATCGCTCTCTCTCTCTCTTCATCTCCTCCCCTTTATCGCTTCTCTCTTCACAAACTCTGGTGACTTATATTCCTCCAAGAGTGTTCAGTAAAAACCCTTTCAGCCTGAAAAATCCCCAACGGTGTCAAAATCACAGACTATACTAGAAAACACAGTTAAGGGCTTTCACTGACAGTAGGAAATTAAATATTAGACACAAAAGGTATAAAATCCATGTTTTATATATTGGACACAAATGGTGTTTGTCTGTTTTTGAAGTGTGTGCACTGCAAAAATCATTTTCTTAATCAATATTTTTGTTTTCTGTAAAATATCTTAATATCCTTAAAACCACATATACTGTATTTACTTGAAGCAATATTGCATATTTACACTTTGGCAAACTGTTTTGTCTTTTCAGATTGTTTAAAGGAAAAAAAAAATTAACAAAAGAAATGGGTAAAAAAAAAGTGGGTAAGAAAAACAACTCATTATCCAAAAAAAAAAAAAAAAATCCTAATATTTTATAAAATTTTTATTATTATACACACACACGCACACACTTTCAGTGTAGATTTTTTTATATCTCTTAAAGGGCTTATGCTCGCCAAAGCTGCATTTATTTGATACAAAATACAGGAAAAAACGTAATATTGTGAAATATTATTACAAATTAAAATATCTGTTTTCTATTTGAATATATTTTAAAATGTATTTTATACCTGTGATGGTAAAGCTGAATTTTCAGTATCATTACTCCAGTCTTCAGTTTCACATGATCCTTCAGAAATCATTCTAATATGCTTATTTTTGTCTTAGCAATTTTGAAAACAGTTGTGTTATTAAATATTTTTGTGGAAGGCGTGATACTTTTTTAGAATTCTATGAGTTCAAAAGAACAGCATTAATTTAACAATCTTTTGTAACATTACAAATGTCTTGACTGTCAGTTTTGATCAATTTACGCCATCCTTGCTGAATAAAAGTGTTTATTTTAGTGAACTTGTTTTGAGGATATTACTTTATCGAAATAACAAGTGAAATAAAAGACAAAGTCAAAAAATACTGATTAAGAATATTTTTTTGCAGTGTATGTGTGGGCCTGTTCCAGTGGTGAAGAGAGTGATAACTGATTATTTCACTGTGCCGTTCATTCATCTCCCTGCTCACACACAGCTCTGTAAACTGCTGTCTCTCCCCAGACGCACACGTAACGAGGGCCAGACCTCCTGCTACCTCTGAGCTATCACCTCAACGAGAGAGAGCGAGAGAGAGACTATGATTAATCAGATCTTCTAAATGCTGGCTACCCCCCAGAGAGGCCCCTTCAGAGTGAAGCTCTTAGGTCCCCACCTCCCGTAAATGCAGGGTGTTCAATCTTCACGGAGAGCTTCATTGTTAAAAGCAAAGTGGGGGGGGCGGGGGAATCACACTTTCATTTTAGGTTCAAGCAGAGCGCAGGAAAGCATCTACTGTCTGTTCGCCTCAGTACAAATTCACAGAGCACTCAGTGTCCAATAACCAGGCTCCTGCGCTTGCTGTCTGTCTGCGTTAGCAGCAGTGCTTGTGTTTTGTCTCATGTTTCATTTCATTGTTTTTAGGTTTGTTTGTCATTTTCACTCATCCTTTGATTCCTTTCTAATCATCCTACTACTTGTCCGCTTGATCCTATTCCATCTCATCTCCTTCAAGCCATTTCTCCTGTAGTTGTACCTGCACTCACTCACATCATTAACATATCCCTTCACACTGGTGTTTTTCCCTCAACATTTAGACAGGCTCGTATAACCCCACTACTTAAGAAACCCACCCTTAACCCATCTCTTTTAGAGAACTACAGACCGGTTTCTCTTCTTCCTTTCATTGCAAAAACACTTGAACGAGCTGTGTTCAACCAAGTCTCTGCCTTTCTCACACAGAACAACCTCCTTGACAGCAACCAGTCTGGTTTCAGAAGTGTACATTCAACCGAGACTGCCTTGCTCTCAGTTGTTGAAGCCCTAAGACTGGCAAGAACGGATTACAAATCTTCAATTCTTATCTTGCTGGATCTGTCCGCTGCTTTTGACACGGTTAACCACCAGATCCTCCTGTCAACCCTATTGGCAAAGGG
>NW_015557091.1:3915391-3915553 GCF_001515605.1 Sinocyclocheilus anshuiensis | reverse complement strand
CCTGGTGGAATGACCTGCCCAACTCAATCTGAGCAGCTGAGTCCTTAGCCATCTTCAAGAATCGGCTAAAAACCATCTCTTCCATCTTTATTTGACCCTCTAAGCACTCTCTATTCTAATTCTATTCTTAAAAAAAAAAAAAAAAAAACTAACACTTGCTTT
>NW_015557091.1:3915110-3915320 GCF_001515605.1 Sinocyclocheilus anshuiensis | reverse complement strand
TGTTCTATCTGTTTTCTTTTCATTTATTATACAATTAACAAAAGCAAAAAAGACCTCTAACACTAGCTTGCTGTATTCTTTTTGTATTCTATCTGTTTTCTTTTTATTTATGATATTATTTAAAAAACCCTTGCTACGTGTACTGCGTTAAGCTAACTGAGACTTGTTATAGCACTTGCATATCATTGCTCTTTTGTTGATTTTGATTGC
>NW_015557091.1:3912307-3914779 GCF_001515605.1 Sinocyclocheilus anshuiensis | reverse complement strand
TGACAGACACAGTGATGAAGCTGGTATGTGTTTGCAGTACACAAGCCACGGTTAAGACAGCTGACTCCCTGTCTTAGAACTCTTAGACTCTCTCTCTCTCTCTCTCTCTCTCTCTCTCTCACACACACGCATGCACGCACGCACGCACACACACACACACACAAGATGCGCAAAACTCCGTATTTGAACAGTCAATAGCAAATACTTAAACTAATAACAAAACAGTAGCTGATTCAGAAGCACCAGATTGTCATAGCAAAGTCAGAATTACCGCCTCTCCTAGGTTCACGAAACAGTCGTCCATAAAATGCATTGCTAATCTGTAAAAGAAAGAAATATTCAGATGATAGATAGATAGATAGATAGATAGATAGATAGATAGATAGATGGATAGAAAGAAAGAAACCGGCTGGACCAGCTGAAAAGAATCATTTGCTCATTAATGGACTACATTGGGTTTCGCTGTATGTAGTTGATTCACTAAATAGAATTGGTTTAAGAGACATATATTTGTTTGTGAATCAGACCACACTGTTTGCACTCTGTTTTTGATTTACTAAAATTAACTAACTGCACTTGTCACATTGTATATTTTGATTCACTAAAAAGGACTGGTTTAAAAGTCATTTGTTTATGAAGCGGACTACCCTGCTTGTGCTGTATGTATTGGATTCACAAAAAAATATTGTGTGCAGCCCATGAGAAGAAATCAAAGACATTTTCTTGCCATTATTTCACGATGATAAACAACCTTTTTATCTTGTCACATATAGTTTGGAATGCAAACTCCAGTAAAATATAAATCTTTTTTTTCTGTTGAACTGTGGATTCAGAAAAGCAGCACAGGAAACATTAAAATAAAAAGCTCGATACTGGGTTTTTAAGATTCGTTAGTGAGATGAGACCATTCAAATCAAGATCATGATTATAATTTACCCAGAACTACTATAAATAGTGCAGAATCCTACATATTTCTTATTCATTCTACATGATGTTTCTAAATACTAAAAGTGTTTATTTTGCATAGGATTTTTTGTTGTCCAGGGGCAGCAGAACATCACCCTTCAGAATAGAGTTTACAGCTACCTCATGTAACATGATTTTTCATTGATACATATTTAATGCAAATACAGTTGCTCTTGAATGGTCTCCCCGCTGTCCCTCTTGCCGCTCCTTGGCTCCTCCGACCAAAGCCAATAATGCACACTGCTGTGTCATTCACATGCTAAACAGGGGCATCCAGGCACTTGTCCCCAGACTTACTAATCTATTGAGGCCCAAGACACAACCTTTCCTCCATGCCGAATGAATGTGTGAGCAGCAGCACCATTTGCAAATACCAAATAGGAGAATATCAAGTATTCTTTGAGGCCGTATAAGACCCGCTTTGAAGGTGAAAGAGAAAGAGAGAGGGGCTGGGATTTTTTTCAATGGTATTTTCAAGGTCCTGCGATAAGCAACTGACTGTGATATCCGGCTGTCTGTCGGAATGATCTTCACTGGACTCAGAGGTGTTATTCTGAACGTCTGTCCTCCATCTGACCCTGTGAGATCTCGCTCTGTCTGCACTCGTCCCTTTTATTGGTGCTTTTAATGTTATCCTGCCACCTTTTATGTTACCGCAGTTCTCAAATAATGAAAGAACATTTGAATAACTGGGAAATCATGAATGGTAAAACAGTCCGCTAATATGAAAAACACATACTTGCATTTAATTATTTTAAACACCTCTTCATCCTGGATTTAATAGATAGATAGATAGATAGATAGATAGATAGATAGATAGATTGCATTTTACAGTCACTTGGAAATCTCTTTTGTCTCTCAGCCTTTAGGATCATTTAGAGTCAAACACAGACACACAGCAGATTGTGTTGTGTGTTCTGATCTACTCTACTGTCAAGAGACTGCCACTGTAACTCTTAACTTCAGAATGATCTCTAATGGTAGCTCTCTGCCTCCACCCTGACCCCTTTCCTCTTCCTTCCTCTCTCTGTCTCTCTCTCTCTCTCTCTCTCTCTCTCTATCTAAATCTATCTCTATTTCCCACTGTTTCTCAGCCTAATCTCTGCAAGTCCGTGCATGAGTCATGCTGTCTGCCCACTTAATGATGGCCTTGTTTAGTAATTCATTATTGATGATGCCCGTTTTCTAAGACAGAAGCATTATGGGGGCTGATCTTCCCTCTTCTGAAAGACCACGTGTCCACACAGCCAACCCTGCATCTGATTTGGTCTGAATTAAAAGATCAGCCCTCATATATAGTCAAACATGAAATCATAATTGAACTGATTAACTTAATTCATAAATATTCATTTATGTTCCATGATAATGCTTGACTGCATGATTCATTATTGTTATTTATTATTTAAAATGATTCCCCTATAGTTAGTTGAAAAAAAATGCAGAAAGTTTTTTTTATTCTAAAGAAAAAATATTTTTCTATCTCTTTAATGTTTTAGTATTTCCTGC
>NW_015557091.1:3899237-3911699 GCF_001515605.1 Sinocyclocheilus anshuiensis | reverse complement strand
AAGAAACAGTGCATATTAGTCTAAACAAATAAAAAAATGATTTAAACTTAATAACTTACTCTGCTACTGAAATCAGTTTGATTTCTGCTGATGTAACCAAGGCCATGTGGGCAGGAAAAACATTGATGTAACAACGTTAATGTATTTGGTCTTGGCGGAATAGGTCTGCTACGCTGCTGCTGCGGCAGAGCAAGTACCGAGACTTGCTACTGCCAATACATCCACAACATGCTGCTGTGAGCATGTAAGAAATATTGCTGCTGCAAATATAACATACATGAAATAACCCCCATATAGCGTACATGAATCACCTCATAGCAGATCTATACAGGTGGAGCTGGGGAAGGTGGAGGGTTTCTGAAGCAAGCTGCAACTGCTGTAGCAAACACTAGTCATATATCTGAATGTTGAGCAGCGAGCTCATTGGCTACTGATACAGGAGAGAACCAATCAGCTGTGCCATGTGATAATGATGTCATTAGGTCAGATTGAGTTAGACCTATCAGACTGCGCCATCTAGAGTTTCGTGCCAGAACTCTGTATATATACTTACACACACACATTCTTCCTCTGTTGCCCGGGGAAAAAATACAGTTCATTGAGCGCAAATTGACCTTTTGTGACCTCTTTTGACACATTTCCCCAACATCTAATATAGTATAAAAGGTATCAGAAAAATATGTTTAATTAAGCATTGTTTTAATTGACATGTTAGCTAATAATTGGTATGCAAATGAAACATATACAACATTCATTTTAATTATTCTGATTTACAATAATTGTATTAATTTATAAATATTAATTTATTCATTATTTATAATTTCTGGAAGATTTTATTAGTTATCATTTATGAAAGACTGGATGCTTGAAATAATACAAAATAATACAATAATACAAAATCACTGCTACAGAAAATTCACATTTGTGTAATTGGATTCAAAACCTTTTAGATTGTGATAACTAGCATGTGCGTCAGTGTTCCTTGTTCCATTAAAAGTCATAATCACAGACAAGTACTCTATCATAATAAGAGCATGACAATTCCGACATGCAACTCTCTCCCAGGTTAAACAGCAGCAGATGGAGATTGTCTCTGGCCTCGTTTGTGAGCAGAATTAATTAGCAGTCACAGCAGCTGACACATCAGTTTTACACTGACCTGCAATTAAGAATAACACTTCTTTTTGGAGTGTGTGCATAGAACGGCCGCTTCATTGGCAACAGCCCATGCTACTTGATTTGTAATTAAAGTTTCTTTGGTCTCTGAGGCATTATGGGACAAAAGTGTAAACCTCGGGAACGCTTGAAGCTCCCAGACAAATTTTCATAACTGAAACATTTATTCCACATAATAACTTTGTTCTGAAATTGAGTGAACTGTGTTGCTGTCTGCTGCTAATGAGATGTAAACTCAGAATTCAGAGAAAAAAAAAAGTCAGAATTGCAAGAATTACTTTTTTTCTCAGAATTGAGATTTTTATATATAGGAATTATGTTTATATTATCTTGCTGTTCTGAGAAGCAAAAGTTTGTGAGAAACAAAGTCTGCATTGTTGATAAGTAGGAATTACCTATATATATTTTTTTTATCTGTGTCGGAAAGGGGCTTCCATTTGTATCAGTACTTTTTTGTATTAAATAGAATATAAGTATAATTAGGCTATAATCAGCATTTTCACCAAGCTTGCTGCGATTCATTTTGGGATTGCGTTATTTAATTAGTTTTGCCTTATGTGGCATTCTATTCAAAAGCTTGAATTTCCAATTGTAACAAAACGGCACTTCCAACTTGAAACCTCACTTGGAACAATAAATATTCACATTCACACATTAATCACTTTTAAGCAAAAAATGCATCAAAAAAAAATCTAAGTTACATGATGAGAAAACCTGTTTAGTAAACATGCATAACCAATGCCAGTGTTGCATAGCGTTGTTTATCCATAACTTGGGGAATTTTTTTGTTGACAAGCATCTGCAAATTCAACATTAGCAGTCCGATTTTGTGCCTTTTTACATCATCTTCCAAGGACAATAGAATACCAAAATGAGGTATCTTTAAAGCATCTCGAAATGCTGTCTAGGTAGGCAGCTCACTAGGTTTTGGAGCACAGGCTAACATGACAGCTTCATAAAGGACTAAGCTTGACTGAAATGCTTCTTTGTCACCAAAACCCCCACAATGCATTGGGGCAAGGGAGTGAGGCGAGAAGTGCGAGGCAAAGATGCGTTTGCTCTGCAGCAGTGTCCACGGTGCAGATGTTGCAGGTTATTTCCGTGAAGTTTCATCATGATGCTGGGACACTGAACTCTGGTAATCTGTGCTTCTCTCCGGAGTGTGTTTGTTTTGGCAAGGGAACACTTCAGCAAGCGTGTGTCTCTGTGTGTACGCATGAATTAATATTTATTTGAGGGTGTTAAAATTGTGCTGTATTGGTCTGTAGATGTTAATTGCATGGTAATTTGATGCTTGTGTTGATGGATTTGACATCAAATATCATTTCCATATGGATCTGTTACATTTGAGCCTACACAGACAAGGTGATTTTCAAACAAAAAATATTTTTTTTGTGTTCACTTGTTTGCATACAATGTATTTGTTTCAGTATGATGTGTGAGCTACAGAGGTCCATAAATACTGTTAATGTAAAATCATTCACGGTTAGTGAGGAATAAACAAGCGTGAAGTTCATTTGTGAAGTATGAAAGTGTCAGGAATGTAAAACAGGCCCAAGCCAGGTTGTACTCACCATGTTGATTGTTAATGAGATGCCACATTCATTTACAGCACACTCTGGGATCCCTGGGGAAATTCCACAATGACACCTGATTCCTAAAATAACACATTTACAGCCACAAATACATCCTGATTGACCTCCATGGTAAATATACAAAAATAAAAATGTTTTGTGGTTATATTTAATAATCTGCTAACAACCAGAAGTAAGCAGTAAACAAGTAGCCTATACAAAAGCACACGCCAATGCTTGACAAACGTAAACAAGCAATATTTTACTTCACTATGCGTATTTAACTTTAACAGAGTATTCTCATTTTAGAAAAACGTTTACTTAAACACATTAAAAAGAATATCTTGATTTTACTTAATTACATTTCATAAAAAATAAAATGCCAATCGTTAGTTCAAACCAAGCGGCAACCTTCCGGTCTCTCTTGTGAAACCAACACGGAAGTGACTAAAACTGCAATTCATCGACTGGCCGCTAGTTAAACTGGCCCATGTTAAAATGCCCAACTTTACAGCAGAAAAAAATGTGTTTACAACCTGGTACAAAAAGTGGTTTTGGTCTATATAGTTCATTTTGCCCTTCATGACAACTGTGAAGGGGGTGAATTTTTTTATAACTCATCCGTTTAAATTATATTAAGCCTTAAAGTTCTGCATAATTAAGGGCGTGGCCACTTGAGTGACAGATGGATTGCTGCTGTCACCGCCGGCGAGCTAGGTGGGCGTGGTTTCAACAACCAGCTCCCGCCTCTTTGCCCATTTTCGATTATCTGGGAGTGATGCGCGTTGATGCACTGCCAAGATTGCGACGGCCGGCTCCGCCCACTTTGAGCTTCAAAAACGGTCAACAGAAACCTATGGGTGACGTCACGGACACTACGTCCATGTTTTTTAATACAGTCTATGGTTCAAACCAAAGACGTAGATACCTGCTCAGCATTAGTGACATCTGATTCGCTAATGAATTATTCTTGTGAGCCGATTCTTTTCGGTTCTTATTACTGATCAAATCGCAGTCAACGATTCAATCACGACCTGAACTGATCCGTTTGCAGCTGTTCGCCAGGCTGATTTAAAACTGTTCGGAGCGAGTCTCTTGTTTACGATTCCATGAATTACCCTGAATCAAAACGAGCGCGAACTGGGAGTTCATACACAAAACGTTTTTTTTTTTTTGCGTTCTGCTGCTGCGTTGCTTCCTTGACCGTTTGCATCTCGTGCTAGAACGCGGTTTTTAGAAGTTAAAATGTTTCAAATTTACTTTAAAAATTTAACATTTTACTCTTGCATATTAAAAATGAAAATCATATTTAGCCTATACATTACACTAAATTGTGAATCACAACCAAAAAATACAAATAAAAGGACAAGCTACCACAAAGTAGATTATGCTTTAATGTGGCTGTCAAAATTAATATAAAAATGTAAACACATTTTTCCAAGTGGAGTCAGCTTTTAAATTATGTTTATGCTCTCATTACACATTTACTTTTTTTTTAATCATATTTTGTTGTTTTTATTTATTTGCACACACACACACACACACTGTGTGTGTGTGTGTGTGTGTGTGTGTGCAAATAAATAAAATTGGTTTGTTTTTGTGAAAAGTGGGGACATCCCATAGGCGTAATGGTTTTTATACTGTACAGACCGTATATTCTATTGCCCTACACCAACCCTACCCTTAAACCTACCCCTTACAGGAAACTTTGTGCTATTTCAGATTTTCAATACACTCCATTCTGTGTGATTTATAAGCGTTTTGAAAAGTGGGGACATGGGGTAATGTCCTGAAAAGTCACCTTCTCCTTGTAATACCTATGTCATACCTTTGTCATTATACAAATTTATGTCCTCATTTGTCACAAAAACGCGCACACACACACACACACTTGAGTAATCTTTGATATTCAAAGTTTAATCTTTTGATTAGAGAGCTAGAAGTGTTTACATTGGTGCACTTGTAGCCTATCTCGTACCCTTGAGCTAAACTTAACTCTGCCTTGTTTTTCAGAATTGTTCATGCCGTTGATTTCAAACCGTTATTTGGCTATCCTTGGATTCTCAAACAGCCCAGCAAGAGCTCATGCCTCCCTCCTAAAGACTTTAAGGCTTCCAGCTGTCATTACTTTCTCTAAAACCAAGCAATGGACCGTTGTGAGCCAAGCCAGCACTAACTGGTATTTTCGGACTGGGGAAGCTCTGAGTAGCCGCTGAACGAGGGTAAACCTTTCCAAAAACACAGAGGATGTTCTTATTTTGTATTGAATCCTAAATCTATTGTTTGATCTAATTATTCTGCCTCTAAGGCCCTTTTATCCCGGCACTGCTGATGAAACCGAAGCGAAAGAGGAGGCAGAGTGTGTCTCCTGGTTGTTTGAGACAGGACATCCATAGCACTGAGGGAGAGAGAGAGAGAGAGATAAAGAGCAAGAGATAGAAAGAGAGTGAATAAAAGAGTACTGAGTGATTCAGTCACGTACAGCCCAGCCATTATCTAGCCAACAATAAAAGATTACATCATATCAGCTGGCATAATTTCTTCAAGGTCTTTTATTGATTCTTTGAATTGTGAGTGCAGCTGTTGAAAGTGTACAAAAGAAAGTCATTGTATTTACGGGATCACATCAGGATTTTATAGGCACACAGAAATGATTTGACGATTCAGATTTCATTCGGAGGATGATCACAACTTTCATGTGGCTTTGTAACAGGTACACAACACTCCAATTATGTTTAATTCTTCTTTGCATGCAAGATGAGCCAGCACTCCTAAACTGAGAACAAAAAAATTTGACAAAACAAACTAGTGAGAAAATATATTACAGTTTATTGTTATACGCTCATCTGTCGCTGTTACAAATTCAAAGTAAAGCAAGTATTTTAATTTTACCAAACTATCTGTAAAATAAATATCGGCTTTGTCCCAAATGGCACCCATGTAGTCCACATTTTGGTAGCATAATGCCAAATAGACTATTGGGTAGGGTGACCATACGTGCCCTTTTTTCCGGACACGTCCTGGCCAGGATTTCTATATTGCCTAAAATATCCAGGTTTTGGGTTTATTTTCCTGTTTTCATACTTGCTGAAGGTAATGATCGAAAAGTAGTTTGACCAATAACATGCAGGCATTGTACATAATCAACCAATCATGGTGCGTGAGAAGGTGGGATCTATAGAGAACGGTCAAAGCAATGCAAATATTCATACATATTAGGTGTGTTCAACTTGAAGCGGTGCTGCGCAGACCGATCGGTGTATGACATCAAAGTACAGCGAGAGTGATTCGAAAGTATAAGGAGCCGTCTGCTTTCTATAGCTCTCACGGTACTTTGATGTCATAACACCGATCGGTCTGCACAGCGCAAGCGAAGCCAAAACCTGGATATTTCAGGCAATATAGAAATCCTGGCCAGGCAGGACGTGTCTGGGAAAAAGGGCACGTATGGTCCCTACTATTACCTACTATTGGGTAGTAGTCCTCTGTGAAGTCTAGTGTGAAATCAAGGGTGTAGTGGCGCAAAGAGGGTGCTGTTGAGCATTCTTCTTATATAGTAAAATGGCAAAAAGGACAGCTTAAAGTGTGGTCACATTAGCAAAATTTCAGCTAAATTTAGCAGGCAAAAAGGTCCACTGTCCATTGTCAATAATGTAGCCATGCATGAAGCACATGAACATGAAAGAATTCTGGACTAGCAACTTTTTCGCCATCGTGCGAAACTCCTGATCATGCAGATTCCTACAGAAAGTACTGGATTTCTTTCACAAAATTTCACCAAGCAACGGTAAAAGTGACCATGCCTTAATAGTGTTGTGGCGCAAAGTCCACACGCACAGTTTGGGATGGACCATAGTATTGCTGTTGCCCTTGAAACTTCCGTGAGTATCAGCGTGTTTGCAACAACTGTAAAGGTGCAGTCACATTAGCGAAATTTCGTGGGAAAAGATTGTTGTCAATAGTGTAGCGATGCATGAAGCACAGCTCACACATATAAAGCAGCCATCAAAGCAACATGACAACTTGAACACAAGCAAAATCTACATGGGAACTTTCTCTCCCTCATGTGAAACACAATTGTGCGGATTCCTATAAAAATGACAGAAGTTTGTCTGTGAAATTTTGCAGAGCAACGGTAAATGTGCCCACAGTATTTTTGAGCAAAGATCGCAAGTCCACATGTACCATTTGGGATGGGCCTGGATTCCTATTGAAGTGACTGGATTTTGCATGCAAAATTTCACAGAGCCAATGGTAAATGTGATCTTAAGAATCAAAACACGACTCATTTTTGGATGTGGTAAAGTGTATCATTTCTGCTCAACTTGTTGCATTAAAAAGAATTGCAATTACTGTTAGTGCCACTAGTGGTGTAAAATGACACATTTCACCTTAAAACCTAAGTTTTAAATGCACTGTTCTAAACTGAAATTGCATTATGTAACAGGTTAAACCCATCAAAGTCACAGACCAGTAAGAACAAGGTGGGCGGAGCTACTGAGGAGTTTATTGATCCATTCGGGGGTTTCTGAGTGACTTGGCACAAATCAAGGTATTTGTGATTGGCTCAAGCCAGGGGTCAATGACTGATTACTCCACTGAAGAGCAACATCTGTTCTCTGCCAGTTGCCGACATATCACTTTGATAGCGTTTAATCATGCAGAGGGTCACTGGACCAATTAGATTACTGATCAATTACTCCAGAAATTGGAATTGATAAGAGAGGACAAAAACATTAATGATTTTGCGAGATTGTTGCTATGTGTGGAGAGATTTATTACCCTGCGAGGATGTAAATTTGTATGGGTTGGATTTGTCCTCAGGGCACGACAAATTCATGCAAAATACACCAGCAACTGGGGATTAATCTTTCATAACAAACAGAAAAATGGTTACATATTTTTGAACGTACTTGAATATAAATGTTGGAGATGAATAAACATGATATATGTAAGAAAAACAAGAATGTTATAGTCGAATCTAACGCTTGAGAACCGATTGTGATGAATGCTGTACATGAAAAATATTTAATGCCCACATAAACCCTAGCAGAAGTTGAATTTATGAATTCATGTAAGTCTTTTACAACTATTATAAAGTACTTTATTTTCCAAGGTTGCATTCCTGTCCTTTCAAATAACACAAACACAGAGAAAGCGGAAACACACACACACACACTCACACACAAATCTTTTGTGCATCTCAAGGACTACTTGTGTTGTTTCGCTGCATTCAGGATGGAAAACATGGAGGGGACGCTGCCCTGGTGGGACAGGAAGTAGAGATGCAGAGGGGAGCAACTTCACCTGCTGATCACCTTCAGTCTGACCACTGGAACTGGCCTCTGATTGGACGTGTCTGATAGCCCATCCAATTAATGGGAATGGGAGAGAGAGAGAAAGGAAGAGGAACCTGATGACAGTTCCCTGCAGAGATGAAACTCCTCAGAAGCGCTCAGAGAGAAGATGACACTTCATACCACATCATTTGATAGGATTCAGAGAGGGTTATGGATCCTGTCACACAGCCAAATGAAGTCGAGGGGAAAACCGAGTCCCTGGGCTTTTCTCTGCTCCAACACCAGCCTGTAAATATCATGCATTATTGATGGGATAAAATGTTCAGCCTTGTTAGTTTTAAAGCTGACAATATGCCAGGCAAATGAAATATGTGATTTTTGATGCCATGTACAGCGAAAATATCTTCTAGATCAAAATGTATGCCATAATGAATATAACAAAAATCACAAATGAGATGTCATTAATATCTCAGTTGATCTCCTAGAAATCAATGCCATTAAAAAGAGAGCAAATGGGGATTTTTAGTGAAATATCCATCTTTTCAGATTTTTTCCCTCAGAAAAAGGCCGTAGTATCACGTCGCCTCTTGAGCTTCAACTCAGCAATTATACAAAAATCTGTAATCTACACTACAGAATATTTTAATAATATGAAGAACATTTTTCCTGAAGAACCTCTGTTTTTAAGAGTGTACAGTGGGTACGGAAAGTATTCAGACCCCCTTAATGCAATATAACAAAGAGTGAAAAATTTAAGGGGGTCTGAATACTTTCCGTACCCACTGTAAGTAATATCTCAATATGCACTCAAATGTTTCTCGCCAAATACCTTTTTTTGGGGGGGGGGGGAAATGTCTGAGTCAAAGTCAGTAATTAAATGAAACAACAACAAACAGCAAATCTTCCGAAGTAATATGAAATATTCAATCTAAATGTCAAAACAATGGTTTAATAATCCTTAGAATAATAATAATTGTGATAATATGAACAATTACTGGATCATGCATTCAATCATATATGTATCATTTTATTTTTATTTTAAATATTTTTCTGTCTAATTTTTTCAACCTGATTAGAAAGTGTGCTCCTTTCCAAGTAATAAAGTTAAATGATATATTAAAAAATGTCAGTGGATGGGAATATGCCTGAGAAATTTTAAAGCGAGAACAAGCGCATTAAATCACGGATTATTCTTGACGTGTGAAACGGTCATTGGGGAATTGGATTTGACATGGTCATACATGAAGCAAATCCTATTTGAAGCTAATCGTTTTAAACACACTTCCATGCCAAAAACCTGACAATGTAGTCTCCCACACACTGTTCAGAATAATGTTGTTGAGACAATAAAGGATCATGCATTACTGAGCTGATTGTGAATGCTCTTTCATTTACAGAATAAATGATGCCATTTATCCAGCACTACAGTGATTCCCTGTCTGTCTGTATGTGGACAGAGACATATCTATATGCACACTCACAGTAAATGTTGCTGAGGCCCATTATGAACCATCTAGATTATCATAACATTATATTACCAAACAGTCTTTCACCTCATGACCAGAAATGGCCTGAGCAGTGAATAATCATCAGTTTAATACTGAGATCTGCTCTCTAGTGCCAGTGAGGAAAGAGCGGCCTCTATCTTCAGAATGAAAGGCATTATAGGATTATACAAGTTTATGCAACAAAAATAACCCATATTGGGATTTCTAGCTAAAATAACTGTATTGTGAGTATGATTATTCATACTTTGATATTTTAGTTATACCTCCCACTAATAGCTTTAGGTCAAAAACTGTGTTGCGGTGAGTGATGAGACATCCCTTCACAAAGACAAATGACCATTGCTGTGGTCAATTACATTTTACACAGAAATGGATTTCATTGGCTGTAAAAGTAAATAAAAGTGGCAGGAGTGTAATTAGATTGGCTTGTTAGCTAGCAAGATTTTCAAAAGGGAAAACATGTACTTTGAAGGGCTAAATGCATTTATAAGGAGTAAAAAATATTGTTAAATGTTTTGTTTTTTTTTTGCCCTGGAAATGTAAATCAGCGTTAGTAGAAATCAGAGCAGATTCTAGGAATTAATTTTGTGGCTCATGTTTCACCCAAAAATGCAATTGCTGTCATTATTTACTCACCCTCACGTCATTACAGACTGGTATGGGTGTCTTTCTTATGTTAAGCACAAAATATGTTGTTGACGGTAGCCATTGACTTCCATAGTATGGGAAAAAAATACTATGGAAGTCAATGGCTACCGTCAATTCTTTGCTTACCGACATTCTTCAAAATATCTTCTTTTGTGTTCAACAGAAGAAAGAAACTCATACATGTTTGGAACAAGTGGAGGGCGAGTAAATGATGACAGGATTTAATTTTTGGATGAACTATCCCTTTAAGCACCATTACTCATGTACTATACATTTTTATGTTTTGGTGGGCAGCTGTTTGTGGGTCAGGCAACAAAGTCCTGACCTGATCTTTAACCAAGGCAAGAAATACAAAAAATTTAAATTAAATAAATAACAACAACAAACAAGACAGTCCTGTTTAAAATGCCAAGTCACTCTGGACTTGCAGTTAACTGTCTCACTGATGCAGTATCCACCGCAATAACTGCGCAGTTTTTCAGAGCCACAGTCACAAATTCTAATTATTTGCCAATAAAAACACGTATTGTCAAGATAAAAGAGAACAAAAAATGACTGAAATGATCAATAAAGAATCTTTGTAAAGAAAATCATTTTTAACCCGATTTCAAATAGCATCTCAAATCGGTGATGCTACTTCACCTTAAAGCAGCCTAGATTCTTATATGTTAGTCATTAGTGTTACTGTTTAGGTATATACATACAGCCTTTAAAAGATCACTGTAATGAGCCACAGATCAAGATGATCAAATGCTTTGAAGAGCATACATATAAAAAATGACAAAGTATTCAATGAGTCCTTTCTCTGCAAATATTGAGTCACTATACAAATGGAGGTTAACATCCTCTGCTGCTTGCATTACAAAGAACTGGATCACCACTGAAACACTATTGGACTTGCAGACACTTCTGTCACAAGGTGATCAATACAAGATGTGTGTGTTGTACTAGATCTAACAAACCCTGCTGTTAGGGATCATCTGCATTTTACGGGTTTGTCTGAGGGATGAAGGGAAAACAGATTTGTGTCAGTGCACTGAATACATGTATTTTATATACATGCATAATTACTGTGATCACATGAACTTGAACACAGATGCATGTAATTTTCTCAACTTATGCTAACATTAAAGGTAGTTTCATGGGAAAAAAGTTTTGCAGGGGTTTCATTCTGGAAAATTTTATATGGTTATGTGACAACAATGTTTTTCATCACATAATGCATAGGTTACTGTTTCACATACTATTTTTTTTTAAATACACAGTTTTCAGCATTTCCTAGTACTCTATTATAAATATAACCCATATCATGGAAAACATTTACAAGTGAACAGGTTTAGTTTGTGATTTTTGAAAGCAAAGTATATTTTGAGTTGAAGCAATATAGCTGTAATTAGACTGATTTGACTAGTTTGAACCTACAACCATTAAAGTTACCAGTCTGGGTCATTAAACATGGGGCTACACACTTCTATTTTTCTATTTAAAGGGGTCATATGATGCGATTTCAATTTTTCCTTTATCTTTGGAGTGTTACAAGCTATTGAAGCATAAAGAAGATCTGTAAAGTTGCAAAGACTAAAGTCTCAAATCCAAAGAGATATTCTTTATAAAAGTTCAGAGTCAGCCACACCTACCTAAAACGGCTCGTTCTAACATGCCCCCACATGTCTACCTCACTATGTGGGAAGATTTGCATAACGCCGCCCAAATGTTCACGCAAAGAAAGAAGGCGTAACTTTTAGTCTCACTGTAGTTTTGTTGACGCTGCAGCCATGTTGTGAAGACGCTGTGTGCTTCGTTGTGAAAGCGAAACTACTTTGTTTGGTCTTCCAAAAGAGGACGATATCCGCTTCGTCATGCCTAGAGCTGATCTGTGCTGGTCGCTGAGGGAATACATCAACTTTCACCGTGGACGAAGTGGAATCCAGCCCGGGGTCGTCACATGTGGTTGCCGCTCATTCGTCGGATCTGCCGGGCGCGCCGTTCTCGACCCCGCCGCCTCAGCTCACTCTAGCCCAGCCTCAGCTCACGCTAAGTCGGGGGTTCCGCTCACGCTAGCCCGGCCTCAGATCACTCTATCCCTAAGCCGGGGCTTCCGCTCATGCTAGGCCGCTGTGTTTTTCGTTGAGCCCGGCCTCAGCTCACTCTATCCCAGCCTCAGCGCACGCTAAGCCGGGGCTTCCCCTCACGCTAGGCCGCTGTGTTTTTCGTTGTGAAAGCGAAACTACTTTGTTTGGTCTTCCAAAAGAGGAC
>NW_015557091.1:3895762-3899079 GCF_001515605.1 Sinocyclocheilus anshuiensis | reverse complement strand
GCAGTTCTGATTCACGTAAGTACGTTTTCATTTAAAGGATTTGCCACTGATGATTCAAACGCGAGTTTTGGGCAGTCACTTGTTTGTAATTTCTCTGATCATAAATGCAGACAGAGTTTTATGTTTACTCGGCGCGATGCAATGCAACGCAACACGTAAAAAGACAGTATAAGTCATTATAATCAGTAATTATGTCCCCACTGGATGCAACAAATGCCTCGTTTGTAATGGGTTTTAATGTTTTTGTCTCGTCGCTCCGGCCGGGACACGGCATCAACAGTATGTGAGGGGCGTAACATTTCCGTCTCACGCTTGAGGTATTCGGCCAATCACAACGCATTGGATAGCTGGCCAATCACAGCACACCTCGCTTTTTCAGATCGATGAGCTTTGTAAAAATTGACGCGTTTCAAAAAGGCGGGGCATAGAGGAGAAACAATAATGTACAGTATGTGGAAAATAATGTTTTTTAACTTTAAACCGCATAAACACATTTCATTACACCAAATAATGTTCTTTTTAGCAGCATCATATGACCCCTTTAACTTTATATTTAACGAATAAAAGGTAATGTGCATACCTAACACCCTAGAAACCCCATAGCAACAGGCTAACAAGATTTCAAAACACCTTGCAACTCAAGAGCAACGCCTGGCAGCCACCCAAAACCCCTTATCAAGGGCCAATGTAAAAATAATAGCAGTAATAATAATAATATTTTATATACATACACACACCATTATTGAACATCAATGTATTGGTATTAGGAATCAAAGTTAGCATTGTGTTTCCGCGTCTTGACTTGACCAAGAGCTGCTAGTGAACACGGTGTCCTCACGCGCTGTGCAGTGTGCAGAAAGTTAGCGTCAAACAAACTTTATCTGCCGTCTGAAAGACCCTCCACAGGTGCCCACCAGCCCCTCAAAAAGCTCTAGACATCTATGCGGTTGCTTGAACGGTCAATTCGATGTCGCAGTGGACGATTTTCAGCCATTCTGACTATATACGTAGTCATACGTCGTGGTTTCCCAAGAAAGACGTCGAGTAAATTCTGGAAGTAAACCTGTACGGTTCGAAAGCGGGACTGTCGTCGGAATACAAGCACTTTTATTGCTCTGGCTTCATTTGATCTTCCTTCGTTTTAATTTGGAGGAAACATGGCTCGAATGCTGAGCAAGGAGCTGCCGGATATCGAGGTATAAACACTGTATCATAACAAAAAAAGAACCTGTATTGTTATATTGCCAGGCTGATGTGCGTTGAGATGAATCTGTGGTACTAAATAAACATTAATGCAGTACTTGGGGAAAGAAGACTTGACTTATTTCTTAGTGTTAGGTCGTCGCATTTTCATGTGAAAATCCTCAACTTTTTATCCAACTTTATTAATGTCCATAAGTTCCCTTTAAAAGTAACCGCAGTTCTGTGTTTACATTGTTGTTTTATCTGGAAGTATGAAAGTTCAGGCTGAGTGTTTCAGGTCAAAGTTTCTTCTTAAGTCACTTATTGTAATAAATGTTGGTTATTTTGCATTCTTATATCAGTCTTTCATGACAATACAATGTGTACAGTTTCAACATTCCACAACAGACTGTTTTGCAGTGGTCCCTTTATTCAACATTCCTGCTGTGTGTTTGTGTATGGCCGTTGAAGTACATAGAGTAGTGTGCAGTTTAGACTATATTCTACATACCTTTTTTTATTAGTATGTGGACCAGTGCATAGTATTTTGTAGTAGTTTTTAATCCATTTTTTAGTGGTTTGCCACTACCCAAAATTTCCTATTCCCTGTTGATTCCACAATAAGCATATAGCCTTCAATATTAATAGAAACTAACCATATTATTGACAATAAATTATATTATGTTACATGCATATTATGTTAAGACAGTAGATCAGGACTATGCACATTATTGTTGTTGCACATGCCTGTGTATGACTAGTTAAAACGCATCATAAAAAAAAAACGTTAAGATAAAAATCACAATTCATTATTTGTTTGCAGTTGTTGTAAATTATTTTAATGGATTTGCAGAGTCATACATTTTAATTTTACTAGTCAGATGGACGTATAAACATTTTGTGAAACTATAGCTTAAAGTTTACTAAAACTTGTATCAAAGCAATACTGTGAGATGGATAATTAAAGGGATAGTTCACCCAAAAATGAAAATTCTGTCATTAATTACTCACTCTCATGTCGTTACAAATCCGTAAGACCTTCGTTCATCTTCGGAACACAAATTAAGATAATTTTGATGAAATCTGAGAGCTTTCTGACCCTGCATAGACAGCAATGCAACTGAAACATTCCCAGGCCCAGAAACATAGTAAGGACATCGTTAAAATAGTCCATGTGACATCAGTGATCAATTATCATCTTGTGAAATGAAAAGCTCAAATTCATCATTAAGACATTTTTAACTTTAAAACCTCTGCATCCAGCTAAATTAGTCAGAAGCAATGTTGGAGTCCTCTTTCCATAATATTGCATAATATTACAAGAGAAAACAGTTCTAAACAAATGAATGGATTGGATTTTGAAGTGAGAGGACAACAGGGGATGAACTTTTTTGCTTAAGGAAATGTTATTATGGATTATGGACTGGTATTTTGGCCAGAAGTGATAGTTTAATGCCATAATGATAGATTTGTTTCTCACAAACACGAAGCTTTTCACTTCACAAGACGTTAAATGATGGACTAGAGTCGTCTGGATTACTTGTGGATTATTGTGATGTTTTTATCAGTTGTTTGGGCACCCATTCACTGCAGAGGAGCAAGTGATGTAATTCTACATTTCTCCAAATCTGTTCTGATGAAGAAACATACGCATTTACATTGATTACATTTTCAGCAAATTTTCATTTTTAGGTGAACTATTCCTTTAAAGGGGTCATATGATGCTTTTTTAAAGATCATTATTTTGTGTATTTGGTGTAACAGAATATGTTGACATGCTTTAATGTTCAAAAAACAGTATTTAATGAAAGAGAAAGGAAAACTTGAAATCGCATCATATGACCCCTTTAAATCATCTGGGCATTCTGTGCGTACAGAAGGTTCACATATTGTGCACAGTATACATACTGCAAAAATAATGAGAGTAGTATTCTAGTGTGCTATTTTGAGCACCTCTGTGGGTGTTAGGATATTGGTTGTTAAGATCAGGAAAGTGTTCCTGGAATGCTGCCATTAGGGCTGCACGATAAATCGAAATGGAATCGAGATCGTGATTTGACAGAAGCTGCGATTGTCATGCGTATCTTTCAGTGAAGCACGGTTCTGTGATCAGCAGTAAATCTCCATCCAAAGGC
>NW_015557091.1:3883588-3894835 GCF_001515605.1 Sinocyclocheilus anshuiensis | reverse complement strand
TTAAATGTGGTATTTTCACATGCTTTCAGATGGAGCAGCATTTAGCAGATGGAGCCGTAGTTCACTGAGAAGCTATGAAAACAGCTGTCATTATCGCGAACGATTTCTTCCATTTCATAATCGCGCAATAAAATCGTCTGCAATTTTTTTCCGTAACTTGTCAGTGAACTATGGCTATGTGTAGTCAATTCTGCTCCATCTGAAAGCACGTTATGATGATTTCCTTCTGATTACAGAACCGGCATTACTGTCAAAATGCGCATGACAATCGCATTCGATTAATCGTGCAGCCCTAGCTGCCATAACCAATTATGTTCCACTAGTTGAATACAAATGATGTGTGTTGCAGAAAAGTGTTGAAGCACAATGGAATTGTAGCCAATCATTTCAGTGGCACACAGGATTTCTTTTAAAACCATTTTGAAGTGTTTTAATGATATGCATGCCTTAAGGGTTGTGGTATAGACAGCTTCTGCATTCATTTGGCATTCAACTCTCATTGTTGTAAAAAGTATTGGGATCCAAACAGGCAGTGAACACACTGGAAATAATGGCATGCCCAGATAATCCAATTTCCCAGTTATTATACGGTTAGTTAGGTCTGAGTTGCAGACTGCAATGCTGTAATGCGTCTCACAACCATGTGGTTAATAAGCTGTACTGCTAACCATGTGAGAATCACGTGTCAGTTTATAACATTAACTAAATCAGGAGAATAAGGAAGTGCAGTTATCCCTGTATTTCACTGTTACCTGTTTCGGCTCTGTGGCCTATGATAGCAGTTCAGTCAGATTCTCATGTTTTTTTTACTGACGTTTAGTCAATGTGACTGGCCGATTTTAACTTAATCCTTTGCCTTTCCTTCATCAAGTTGCAATAGCATGTCTGACAATGAATGGTGACCGAGCTAAAATAGCGAATTTGATTTTACAGAAAAGTCTCAAAAGCTTCACAAAAAGACTTACAAATGCATTCTGAGCGCCAACTCCCAAGTGATGAAGTTTATTAGCAGCCAAACATTGGTTCTTAAATTTAGATTTAAAGGGGTCATGAACTGAGAAATCGAAATTCCCTTGGACTTTTGACATATAAGAGGTCATTGTACTATCCTGTAAGTTTCAGAACTCAAAACTTTTTCATTAGTCTAAAAACAGCTTATATTGAAGCCAATCTGCCAAAACGACAGGTTGTGGAATGTGCCACTTTATGATGTAATAGTGTGGCTAAACCCCACCTCCGCAGAAGAAGATCAACACCTGCTTCTACATCACTGCCTGTTTAGCCCCGCCCACTGATTCGCGCATGTAGTGTAAATAACGAGAGAGGCAAACGCAGGTCTATGCAGAAATCAAACGATAAAGATGCTCCGAAGACAACAAGACACTGTTCTGTGCCAAGTTGTGGAAAAACACAGTCTTTGCATCGCCTTCCTTCTGATTCCAACATTAAGAGAGTGTTCCAGACCGTGTCAGTAAGAACTCAGACCTTTGTTCACTTCATTTTACCACGGATTTGTTTACAAACAAGGCACAATTTGACGCTGGATTTTCAGAAAGATTGAAACTAAAAGACGGTGCTGTGCCGAATAATTGGATCCGACAGGAATGTCACATGTTTTTATTACGTGGTCACTATTGCTTTGTCTGTTATTACAGATCGTTTGATATGCACTGTGTATTTATGCGTTTTTAACCGAATTCATAGCAGCGTCCAAATGTTGTGTGTGTCAAACATATACAACTGTTAGTCAATCATAGCAGTGGGCGTTTACTTCCGAGTCTACAATCTGCCACACCTATTCAAACGGAGCGTTCCGATGAGGGGAGTCAAAACAGGACAGAAAATGATGATGTTTTTTAATGTAAAAAATATTGATAACATTATAAGTGGACCTCAGAGAACAGTACAAAATAATAATAAAAAAGGCAGTTCATGACCCCATTAAGATTTGAGGCAAAGGTTGAACTTGAACATGACTTGGTTAAACATTTAGGAGATTTAGGAGACACTTCCCATTAGAATATGTAGTAGAATTGTTAGTATTACAGTGCAAGTGTTTAAACTAAAAAATATATAATCTAACTCTTTAAAGTATTTTCTAATTGTCTAATTTGTTTAATAGATACATTTTATTCAACATGAGATTGACATGAGCTTTCATGGATAATTTGTGATGTTTTAATTTCTAATTAAATTTTGAATGACTGTTAAACATTATGTTAATATTTTAAGCCATTGCTTTAAAGATTAAAGGTGGGGTAAGCGATTTTTCAAAAACACTTTAGAAAACTGATTCAGGCCTACTCATGATGTGGAGGAGAGAGCGTTCAGTGCTCAGGACGGACATTAGCGAGCTGCGCGACAGAAAAATAGAGATGGCAGATAAAAAACAAAAGAGGAAAATTTCTGCGGAACAAAAGAAAGCTTAAGGCAAGAAGTAGGACCCGTGTAAATATCGGATCAGTTTTCCAGCGCTGGAGAGAACTCAAGGAGCGGAAGGCCTGCAATCGGAAGCCAAGGTTGCTTTGTTTCTTCTCGATAGGTGAGTAACACCGTGTCTGCGCCGCAACAGCTAAAGTCTGTCTATAGCCGCGCCGTGCCATTCGCGTCCGGTGTAGACACGGTGTAACATTGGTTTTGCTTTGTTTCACAGAACTAATCGTTGCCTGGGTTGTGTGTGGGGCGGAGCTATCAAATAGGGGTAGGGGCGTGTTTGTTTTGGTGATTTCAAATGTCAACAGTGGCTACCAGAAATTGCTTACCCCACCTTTAACGGGAATTTAGGATCATTAAGGCTAAATGACATTTGATAGTTGAATCATGCATTTTCTGTAAAGCTACTTTTAAACAAGCTTGTGAAAAATGCTATATAAATCATTGTGAACTGAATGTCATTTTATCCATTTATTTTATTTTAAAACAGAATTTTTATATAATTTATGACATTTCCGTTAAACATAAGATGAACATTTGTTTTGTAGCTGTTTTTTCAAGATTCAACAATGCAGCAGTAATATATTTAAAATTCTCTGTACTACTTTGACTAAAGCTGTTTAACTGGGAGTGAACAAGTTATGTGCTTATTTTCTGATCCGCCGCTCTAGGTTGTTCAACATGTGCATGTGTTTAGGCAAAACAATCAGATATCTGGCAGCGTGTTGTTCTCGCTCTACAGGTAAACCCCCTTTGGTGTCAAAGCCAGAGATTTCAGAATATGCTTGCTGTGTTTAAGGATGTGTCTGATTTAGCATCCTAGTGCAAGGTGTTCCTGAACTTTTTTGGTAAAATATTTTAATGAAGTAAGTTAGTATTTCAATAAGTTAATGACACATTCACAGTTCTCTGATATCAGTTAATGGTCATATGACATGCAAGTAAACAGATTATTTATCCATTTCAGTAAGTCTATAGGGCTACACGACTCTACTGCTAATGAAAATGGTTACACATTTGGGTTCATTCTTTACAAGAATCAACTAACACTGCAATTTACAGTACAAATATGTGACTTAAATTCTTCACTTTCAACACATCAAATCCTCAAGCTTTTGTTTAGGTGGTGGGAATACTGGTGAAATGCTGTAAACTTCTGTCCACCAAACCCTAACCTAGTGCATACTCACCTCTTTTTGATAACTGCTGTAGTCTTTTTTGTTTCTGTCTATTTCACAGTATATAGTGTAGTAGATTGCTGAAGAGGCACTGCAGATGTTCATAATTCTATAGTTGTTAAGACAATTTTAAAAAGCATAGGCGTCATTTACTTTTGCCATGGCCGATTTGCTCCCCGCCATTTTCTGAAATATGTATCTAATATAGAGAATATTTCTGAAGTTGTTGAGTAGGAGTTTTCTTTTCATTGGTGTTTTATACAGTAATGAGTGACAATAAAATGTTGTGTTTTAAAATTTAATGTTTTGCTGAGTGGATATAGCAGAAAGTGAGAGAAGTAGATTTAATATATGGCTGATGTTACTTAATAAATACTCTTCATAACTTGCATAGTTCACCCAAAAATGTGAATATTTTGTCATCATTTACGCACACACAAGTTGTTCCAAACCTGTATGCATTTCCTTCTTCTTTTGAACACAAAATAAGATATTCTGAAAAATGTGTTTAACCAAACAGATGCTGGTAGCCACTGATTTGTATAGTATGGAAAAAATACTATGGAAATCAATGGCTGCAACTGTTTGGTTACCAACATTCTTCAAAATATCTTTATTTGTGTGTGTGTGTTCAACAGAAGAAAGAAACACTCATACAGGTTTGGAACGAGTAAATGATGACAAAATGTTCATTTTTGGGTGAACTATTTCTTTAAGGTTCATTTTAATAGCACCCAATTATGGTTACATCCTTATTTAATGTCACCGTTTAAAGGGTATTTGCCCATGGTACCTTGCTTCAGCATTCAGGTTGATTGTGAGCATAATGGTGTTGGTTACGCTACGCAAGGTGGAAAATGTTTAGCACATGCTCTCGTCGTGAAACTCGTCACATGTTCAAATGTGTAAAGATGGCTGCGTCTCCATGCTGGGCGACACTAATGCAACCTTTATGGAGAGCAGAGGAGAGTAAGTCAAGCCCTTCATTAGCATCTTTATTCAGGCCGTAATGACAACACTGACGTGACCTTCAGCTCTTCGCTGCACTTAAGACTGGGACTAAATGACTCCTGTCTGCCATTGAAAATGGCTTTCTAAATCTCATAATAATTGCCATCTCTGGAGCAATTAAATCCTCCATTTTTCTGCAGTTCTGTCAGATGTCTTATTTTAATATCCATCCGCACTTCTGTAAGCGCTAAATGTGGGGCCCTTTTGTGCACACATGTAGATTAATTAAAATCCTCCTGGACTGCTATTAGAGTTCATTAAAAAACCCACAGCAATACAGCATTTAAACAAAGAGGTATGACTCCGCTGGCAGACCTCTGCGCCTCTCCTGGCCTGCGCTCTCATCAGACGTCTGGAACGCTGACAGGGGATTGCTCCAAAATAAAATGCAAATTAAATTTTATGGAAATAGTTGGCCACTCGAAAAGCTTGCATGTTATTGCAAATCACTGAGGCTGCAAGCGCTCTGCTTTTTAACCCTTAAGACTGTAGCTGCAAAACATTTCGCATCTCTCTCGCTCTGTTTACCCCCTGCACAATGTAGACGGACATTTTGCATCAGGAATGGATGTTGGATGTTTTGAGTACAATTTGCGCCGGTTTACCACGCAGATTTGGCTCTTTGTATTAAGCAATGCATAAATACATGCCTCGGGAGACAAGCCAAAAGTTTCCTTAAGACCTTATTAATCTGCACATAAAACATTAGAAATTAGATATTTGTTTAATTTTTATTGTGTGTTTGACTGTTAAAACAAAACAATATTTGTTGTTTGTCTCAATAAATTGGGTTAATTTAAAAATACAGTGGTTCAATTAAAAAAAAAATTCTATTGCTCTGTTTTAAAAAAAGGTTATAAAAAATGTCAATAATTATCGATACCGAACAATATGAAACATTATATCGTTGATACATTTTTTAGCTATATCGCCCAGCCCTAGTTTATGTGCATTACGAACCTGATAAACCTGAAAAATACCTGGGGAAAAAAAAAAATTTAAGCATCTTTTGGAGATGATGTTGGTAAAGAAGCAAGCTCTCATTATTAGCCGATTTTATTCAGAATTTGAAAAACCAATGTCATGGTGTATAAGAGTGTCCAAATCTTTTAAAATAAAAAAAATCTAGTTTAAATGTATTCATGTTAGATTCTTGTTGTTTTGAATAACTTTAAAAAAGTATTAATTTATGAGTCACGTGGTGTAACTAAGTGACACATTTTTATTACACATTTAATGTTAAGAAAACTTAATGAAATTAATTACCAAGTATTTTATGTTTTTTAAAGGTCATTTCCAAGTATTTCCAAAAATTATTAATTTATAAATAAGTTCATAATTATTTATTAAGTCATAAATACGTTTAAGGAGTCAAACTACATGACATTTTACAACCTGAACTAAACAATAACCAAACTAAATACAAATCTGAGTCATAAAATAAATTAAAACCTCTCTGAAAAAATGGCATAAAAGTTATTCAAAACCAATGAATCTAACATGAATACAAGAACATTTCTAAGAACTTGACACATTGAAACAATATTATTTTTTTTAAGCGATTTGGACAGTCTTATACACCACTGACCCATATTTCAAATCTGGAATAAAATCGGCTATATTGTGTGACTTTTGAATAAATTAATGGATATGGGTCAATAATGTGACGCTTATGTTACTGAAACCTAATCTTGACACTCTTTTGAAGATTTTCAGCTGTATTTGTATGCCGCCGAGCAAACTGACTTGCCTCAAAGCGACTTTGATTCCACCCTGCTGTGTGTTGTATTTTGATTGCCGTCTCTGTTTCAGATGCAGGCAGGCGTGTTGTTTGTTGCAGTGGTGGATCAGTAATTGCACCTCTGCCAGGTTTGGGTCAGACTGCTCTTGTAATCAATCAGTACAGCAGAGATGGTACGGAGGAGTTTGTTACAGAGCCACTGTCCCTTGAATGCAAGCAGAGAACCTTCTGCAAAGCCAGCACATACCTGGCTGCACGATTCATCCCACCTCCCCCTCTTCCTCCGATCCCCCAGGGGGGGCCGTACGCATTCACCTGATCACATATGACCCCTCTGTCTGCTGCAATCTCTGTCTGCAAACTCATTCCCCCTCAGTGGAGTTCATCGCCCAGGCTCCCTCAGGCCAGTCGGCTCGTTTACACACCCCAGAAGCATGTGGCATATTGAACCTTTTTTTTTTCCTTTTCCCAATCCCCCCTCTCTCGCTCTCTCCACTGAGAGCAGATAAAGCCTCGGTCATCAAGCCCTGATTCTTTACAGTTCATTTCCCTTCTGTTTCTCTGCTAATTGTTTTTCGAGCCTCAACATGGCCAGGGACCATTTCAAATGCTGCATAATTTGGCCATTGGAACGGCCATTACCGAATTAAACCACCTCACAGGAGGAGTGGCCAGACGTGCCCAATGCTGCGCCATGAGTGGTTGGGGATGTGATTGACAGGCTAGGGGGAGGGTTTTTATAGGGTTTTAGGCTGGCAGGTTAGTCTAGCTGGCACAGAGAGAGGGAGAGTAAACGATTCATACGCTGCTGACTGGCACCTTCAGACGCCCTCTGCAGGATGGATAGGAGACAAACAAAAAGCACAGACTGTCTTAAAGGAATAGTTCACCTAAAAATAAGTTCTGTCATCATTTACTCACTCTGTATGACTTTTTTTTTGTATGACTCTCTGTGGTCATTAAAAATCCTAGGATGTCCTTCGAAAAAGAGTAGGGGTGTAACCCCGGCATCCTGGCTAAATTCGCCCATTGGCCTCTGACCATCATGGCCTCCTAACCATCCCTTATCTGCTGATTGGCTTCATCACTCTGTCTCCTCTCCACCAATAAAGCTGGTGTGTGGAGAAAAGCGCTATATAAATGTAAGGAATTATTATTATTATTATTATTTTTTTTTTCTTTCATGGGAATCAGCAAGTAGCACACTGAAACATGAAATTTTGAATTAAAAAGACTGAAATGGTATTTTTGTTTTATTTACAACTTCGAAAAATCTTTTTTTGCAGACTGTAGAAGAAAGCAGCTCAGACATTATGCAAAATTTCTGCTTTTGTATTGCACAGAAGAAACAAAATCATCCAGGTTTGGAAAGCCATGAGGGTGTTTAAATGATTAAATATGTCAATTTTAGAATGAACTACCTCTGTAACCACTTAAATGCCTTTTAGGTGAGATTTAGAGAGCAAAGAGAACATTTGATTATGGTTGGATCATCTATTTGGTCAAATTTTACTATCCCTATTTTGTTCAGTCTCATATTTCCCTTGCTGTCCACCCACATTTCCCAGCAAGCAAAGTTTACAGCCTTCAGTGCCTTGGCAATGGGGAAGAATTGAGTGTTCTGTATGTATTTTTTGTTTTATTCTCAGTGGAGAAAATCAGTCTGACAAGCCTTTCCTTTCACTGCCTGACTCCAAAATCATTTCTCTGAGTCTATACTCTGAAGTTGCTGACTTATAATCCATAGGACCATTTTTTTATGAATTGAAATGTCTTGTTTTGTAAGATCCAAGGTTATAAAAGTTCCTCTGGTGTAGACATGCATAACGTGAAGGCTTGACCATTTTAAAATAGAGCTAAATGACTCACAAGCTCCTTTATTTAGCTAAATGGACCCAATCTTTGTCTTTTTTTTAATATTAAGTAATATCATGCATACAGGATGACAGCTGTTTATGAGTTTCAGTGATTATATCAATATTGTGCTCAGTAAACAACAGTAAATTAATTACTTTATGAAAAATATATGTTTAAAAAGTAATTATTGGGAAACAGTGCCACTGGCACCAAAAAATCAGAATATCAGATTTTTTTTTTTTTTTGAAAACCGTATTTCTTCCAATTTTATCACTCAATTTTAAAACATTAATGCTAAACTTTTAAAGAAATCATATTTTTTAAATCAAAATTTTAGCAAATACTGTAGTGCCATTTTTAATCACTATTTTTAATCACTTAATCATTTGAAAACATTAATTTTGAATAAATTCAAAATTATTTATTGATTATTTATTTATTGATTATTTTCAGGTTTTCAAGTGGATACATTTTTGAAGTACTTCGGCCCAGATGAGAATTTGATGTGTTTTGCGTATCTATGTGTCATATACTGTTCCGAATCTTATGGGAGAACAAATTATATTCAAAGCCTGTGTTTGATACTGCTGATCTTTATTTTGCTAACGGTAGATCCATATGTGGAAATTCCCTTATTGATTTGAGCCAAAGACAGAACGGTGGCGGCTTGCCAGCTGATGTTTAGTTACTCTCCACTTTTTTTAGCTTTAAATTATTTCCTGTTCAAGGTGATTAAGGTGTTATAGAGTTACATTTTAGCTGCATATTCGCACTAAAAACAGAAGTGCCTCATGCATACTAAGGCATTGGAGGTTTTCTAGTATGCAGCAAAAGGACGGTGTATGTAATTTATTGCACAATATGGTGCTGTTGTTGATTAGACAGCAAAAGGGCAGAACCAGCTGCTCTGCTAATAGCCATATAAATGTTTCAAGCATGTGTCACCACCTTAAAACCACCCCTGGGAGAAAACAAATGGCAGGGTACTGCTCTTAGGACATGTACTTGGCCAAATTGTAGATGGGTCTAATGCCATTCTATCTACTTATGCACTATATGTCAAGTCATATGATTTTTTTTAAATAATAATGTGTCACGGCTTCCAACATTGATAATAATAAGAAATTATTCTTGAACACCAAATCAGCATATTAGAATGATTTCTGAAGGATCATGTGACACTGAAGACTGGAGTAATGATGCTGAAAATTGAGCTTTGCATCACAGGAATAAATTACATTTTTAAATATATTCATATAGAAAAGAGTTATTTTATGTTGTAATAATATTACTGTTTCACTGTATTTTGATAAAATAAATGCAGGTTTAGTGATTGTAATAGGATGGCATCCCCCTTGTTGGAAAAAAAAAAAGGACAAAAAGCATCCCTTCTGTAAAACCACCATCCCCCCTTACAATCCCCTTTAGATTAATAATGTTGTGTATTATGTAAAACTTGTCAGGTAAATGGAATGTTAAAATTTTCTTACACGTGTGATAATTTACGAACTAAATAACGGTAATTGGCCAATCAGAACTTAATACGAGCTGTGCACAAGCTCAATCAAGTTTTCGTCATTTTTCATGCAAAAGGGTTCAAGCACGACTTTTGACGTTCTTTAAAAAGAAGACAACAGAAGGTATGCTATTTTCATGATTAGAGTTTAAAGACGCTCCCCTGACATAACATTATTGTGTGCTGTATGTGTGACCGTGAGGGACAGAGAAACGATACTGAGAGATGACATTATAGAGGAAGTCACTGACTTTGCAAAAAACAAACAAAAACATGCCTTGAGAGTCCAAAAGCATTTACTGCATGATGAAGTCTAGATTGCAGTTAGAATGCCCATATAATTCATGTAATGAAAAAAAAAATCTAGATATAAAATATAAATAAATAATTTTTATTTTATTTTTTTTATCACACAAGCAAGATTGCTTTCATGGATATCAACATGTGTCGCAAATGTGCTATTAAATTTATACAACAGTGCAGAGCAACACTGCGGTGTTTGAATGAATCTGTTTTTGAACGAATTGAGCGAGCCAATGATTCAACGATCCATTCATGCTTCGTTTCTAATTGAATCAGCCATTTTGAATGAATCGTTTGATTTGAATAATTCAATTAATCATTTATTAAAACGGGACTTGCTGCCACTTACTGGCGGTTTTAGTGTCATATTTATTTATCTATGACAGGCCTAAACCTGCACAAAAACACATTCAGCATAATATAATTTAATTATCATTATTGACCAAAATCCCCCCATTTCAGGCCCCAGAAGGAAAACAGCTTATAAATCATAGTTCATTAAAGGGGTCATATGATGCTTTTTTGAAGATAATTATTTTGTGTATTTGGTGTAGCAGAATATGTTATGCAAATATTCCCACATAGTGACCTAGATATGTGGGGGCGTGTTAGAACGAGCCGTTTTAGGGGGGCGTGGCAGAGTCTTAACTTTGATAAAGAATATCTCTTTGGGTTTGAGACTTTAGTCTTTGCAACTTCAGGGATCTTATCTATTCACGAACAGCTTGTAACACACTCCAAAGAGAAAGGAAAACTTGAAATCGCATCATATGACCCCTTTAAATAAAGCTCGGTTTTTATTGAATAAAATCATGTTAAAAAAATGAGACAAATTTTGTAATCATTGTGTAAAGTTTGCTACAGGACACCCGCCCATCTAAGAAATATTTGACCTCACCATTTCCCCTGAATTTTTTTTTTTTCAGTTCAACCACTGAATATATATACACCAGGTATGAGATCAGGGATGCAAAACGTTATTGGTTCTGATTTTTTAGAGAATAACAACTTAAATTTTGTTAAAAAAAAAAAAAAAAAATTCTGAGTTCTCTATCATACTTAATTGAGATATGGTACAAAGAAATATTTAGTCTTGTATTATACTAATATTAATTTGTTATATGCAATAGAGCAACAAATGACTCAAATGATCAAATGATAATTTGCTTTATGCAAATTATTTATTTATTAATTATTTAGAAATACTA
>NW_015557091.1:3882648-3883578 GCF_001515605.1 Sinocyclocheilus anshuiensis | reverse complement strand
CCTCATTAGCGACTGTTTCTATGGGCCGCTATACATAAGCCGTCCGCCATATTATAATGGTTGACGTCATTCACCGTAGTAATCACTGAATATTCGAAAGATGCCACAATCCTGCACAGAACGGCTCAACGGCTCTGTGAGAACCTACAGTATGGTGAATGACGTCAAGTTGACCGTTCCAAGATGGCAGTGGCATCTACGTGCCTGGAGCCGTCGAATGGGGAATCTATACATATCTAGGAGTTAAACACCCTAATCTGTAGGAAGATCAACAAGAAGGTCTTTTTGTACGCTATTGGCCAGTTGTGGTTACTAACTTACTCCATCTCCCTAAACTTGTATTTTGAGTGTGATTCATTGCAGAAAACACACAAGATAAAGATACATTTAACTTGAATTTAATTTGTTGTTGTTTTTTTAAATTTCTATATATTGTGATGATAGCGTCTATATCTTTTTGCCTTGCAAATCATTATTTCACAGAAATCTGACATCATGACAGCCCTGATAAAGACAAAAATAATCTGGACTCCACCTGATGGTCAAATGTTAGTAAATCATGTTCATAGTTAACATGATGAACTGCACTTGTGATTACTCTGCTAGGACACTTCCGTGAATTCACATGCAAATGATACACACACAAGCAATAAGAGTTACCTAAATTGTTGTGGGCAGGAGAAACAGGGTTCGGTGACAGATTTGGAGAGCCTGAAAAGAAAAGGACAGATCAATGATTTAACGGTGTATGAATGTACACAGCGCATTTTGATTAAATCCCTTTTGATTAGATTTCCAATAATTCAAGTGTGCAGAGTAAATTATTCCACTTCCATTCCACTCCATCACATTTACCACGTGTTTGTCTCATTTGTCAAATTTCTTAGGTTTTCATCCCTAAATGTTCTTCTGCGTAGATCCATTTCCCTA
>NW_015557091.1:3877233-3882377 GCF_001515605.1 Sinocyclocheilus anshuiensis | reverse complement strand
AAGAAGATGGAAAATAATAAAAATAGCTATACGTAAGCCGTCCGCCATATTGTAATGGTCAACTTTACGTCATTCACGAGAACGGCTCAACGGCTCAGTGTGAACCTTCAGAATGGTGAATGACGTCAAGTTGACCGTTCCAAGATGGCGGCCGCATCTACGTGCCTGGAGCGGTCGAATGGGACATCTATACATATCTATGGTTAGAATAGATAACCAGGTTGTTTAAAAGTAATGCCAGTATATTCACTTACGATTATCCACACATGCAACAGAAATAAGATTTTGCCATTGCATTACATTTTGGCTTTTCATAGAAGCTTCCCGAGTGCCTTTGAATTATACAAAGTAGTTCGCTCCGTGTGCACTTTGGTGCAGAATGCAGCCCGGGCCTGAGCCCCACATTAATTAGCACTTGCAGCTAAGTTTGATTTGCCATTTCCCATTGTCCATCATAGAGGCTCCCTGTCTGATTTTCTCTTAGGGGCTGCAGCTTGCCTGATGTGGCTGGGCAGCGCTGGTTATTGATCTTCCATCTGTTTGGGCTGCGTGATCAGTGGAGAGTGATAAAAACAGACACAGCGGATCCCCCGTGGAACCATCAAAGACATGCAGATGGGCCCAGCGCGGAAAGGGCTGTCAGCGCTACCATGCCTGCGTCTCCGCGCTGCTGCGGCCCTCTCCGACCGCAAAGGTCACACATACGACGGGGAATGTGGTGTTTTTTTGTTTTAAATAATGTTTGATAACACACTTAGCCCCTGTTTGGCTTCGGCTCCTCAAGGACTGCTGAATAACTGCAGAAATCCATGCCTGAGTCAGACTGTCTGCGGCTCTGGCATTTATCAGCTGCGCTGCGGCGAGCGTTTTGTCTGGGGAGTGAGAAGCCTCCTGGATGTTTGTGCGAGCGAACGCCCAGTGCTTAGCTTGTACAGTATTTGTGTTTATACTCTAAATCTGAATGTTGTTTTCCTTCTGAGCCCTAAAGATGCGTCTGCTCTCTTGTGGAACAATGTTTTAAGTTGCGAATGCTGCCCTGCAGTGTGTACAGTAGTATTAATTGGGAGGTATGGATGCATATTTCAGCTCATGCGTGGTGTCGATTTCATTGGTGGCTTGACATCACAGAGTGGAGTCCTTCCGACGTTTGGTTAAAGATGGAAAAGCTTTAAAGGGATAATTAACTTAGAAATGAGTCAATTTTATGGAGTTCCAAAATGGTATGATTTTCTTTCTTAGGTGGAACATAAAAGGAGTAGTTTAGCAGAATGTTAATGCTGCTGTTTTGAGGAACTGACCTATAGGAGTGTTTTCAGACTGCATCCCGTGATATATAGTGCTCAGTCTTTCCTAAGATCAGTGAACTCTTTTAGTATGGATGGTGCTTGACTGTAGTATTAAGTACAGAAGATGTAGCAGAACAGGTAGCTTCTTCTCTTTCTCGATCCAAATATTCTGTAGTAGAGGCAGAGTAAACATCTGTCAGGCATCATTAGCATTTACTTTAGCCCAGTTCCAGCATACATCTGTTTCTCTTGTACATTTTCCACTTGAGGAGAGAGGGTCAATATCAAGCTGGAAACAGGGAAGTAGTCGCAAAATAGCTTTTTTACTTACTTTAGCTTAATGTTGCTGAACAAATTTTAGAAGATGTGAATATATGCGTGAATATATATTCATTAACCACGGCATAGCAGCACTGTTAATATTTTATTTTATTTTAATTTATTGTCAAATACACATTGTGCTAAACCACCACCATTTAAAATAATATTGTTTAAATATGGAATTTTACATTATTTGCTATTTCTGTTTTAAATAAATGTAGTTCTTTTGAACCCTTTTTTAATCAAGGAATCCTTTTTTATTTTATTATAAATACTAAAAATAGTGATAAAATCATTATCTTATTTAGTTTTTTTTATTTATTATTTTATTATTTTTTTATTTCGTCTTATTTTGTCTTGTCATTTTATTTTATTTTGTTTTAAAAATATAAAATAATTTAGTATTAAACTTATAATAAAAACATTCACGTCTTCTGGAAAAAAATGAATAGAAAAAATGATTGGCTAAAAAGTAAATTTTGCCTATAAAAAAAGTTTTTAAAGCTCTTGTCAATTATTGCAGGGAATAGCATTGTCATAATTAATTACATATATCTATTATGTAGATGTTCTTAAATATAATTTTCTAACGTCAGTTTAAACTCTTCTAATAGCTGTTTGTTTTTGACCGCCCCAGGTTGATCTGATCACTAGAGTTATTTTGTGCAGAGAACGTTTCTTAATTAATAAAGCATAGACTTTCCTGTGTCCTGTCCTCCTATTGGACAGCAGATGCTAATTGTGTTTGAACATTTCTAATCTTTCAGGCCACCTCAAACAAACGGAGTGTTTCTATCACAGGCCTTTTAATAAGTCCTGCTTTTGAACCTGGCGAATGCGCCACAGGACAAACTGGAGTAGTTAGAAATGTGGAGGTTAGTTGTTTTTGCGTCGCTGCTGCCCCGGGCTGATTACAGTCCCCGAATCCCATTAGGATTTCTACTCCGACGAACAACCTTGTTATTAGCTCCCGGTTTACCTACAGGCTTGGCCCCAAAGAACATATTAGCTTTCCTTTTGCACACTATATGAAAACGGCTAAGTAATGTTGTCCGTAACACACTATAAAACCCGAAGAGGTGGCTTTTTATTGTTTCGGCCTGTATCTCACACTGTGCTTTAACTACATTTTATTAGGTGTGAAATTAAAATATTAATAGGCTGATGTCTGGCTTCATCTTGCCTACTGTGAAAATATTAAAAGACGAAGCTTCATGTGTTGTTGTCACATTGCCTGCGGGACACTAATTGAGGTTGGTCGCCGATGTTGTTGGGAAAGGTTGAAAAAAGAAAGAAAAATAACTCAAAGTGACCGAGGAACTTGAAAAAGAGAATGTTGCTTTGTGTTGCCTTCAAAACAATTAAACAGGGAAGCATTTAAGGAAATGACATGATCAATGGGGTCACAAAACTATAAAAGGAATCAAAGCACTTAGTAAATACACCCGTTTAAAATGATCATGTAACACTGAAGACTGGAGTAATGATACTGAAGATTCAGCTGTGACATCACTGGAATAAATTACATTTTAAAATATATAAAAATAGAAAACAGTTCATAATAATAATTCACTTTTTTCTGTATTTTTTTTGTTTAAATACGTTTGTTTAAATCTTATGCAGCCTTGAAGAGCATAAGACTTTAAAATAAATATAAAATAAAAAATAAAATTTTTAGGTGCTGAGAGGAGGCTCAGAGAGACACTCAGCTTTGATTAAAGGGAAGTGGCCTCAGGTAGACCCCGGCCATTCTGAGAGCCTCAACTACACCTGTCATCTACAGGAAAGAAAGAGAAAAAAAATCATATTTACATTATTGTCTGACTTTTTTCTCATGTGCCACGAACAGTTTTGTAACGCCATTTGTTGAGTTGAAATTCCTGTACGTACGTAGTAGGAACATTTCAGTAATTTAAATAACTATTTTATATGGTGAGTAAAGTGTTCCAAATGGTTTTAATGTGTTACTATGTGGTTGCTAGTGTGCTGTGGGTAATTGCTGTAACGTAGTTATATGGTGAGTAAAGTGTTCTAAGTGGTTTTAATGTGTTGCTATGCGGTTGCTATGAGGTTGCTAGGGTGCTGTGGGTAATTGCAGTACCATTGTTATTTGGTGAGTAAAGTGTTACTCGCACAGGTGAGACCTGAACAGCACACGTTGATATCTGTGTTTAAACTAAACTCATTTAAGCTTTGCCAGTTTAAACATTTAAGAGCCAGAGGACGCGAGCTCATGTGCGCAGTGAGAAGATTTGTGCGTGCGCTGACTGCGCTCATCCAAAGTGCGCAAACCCGCGCCTCAGAACGTGCGTAAATATTAAGCTCTCTCTGAAGTATTGTGTTTAAATGGACAAATTCACACGAAAATTATGTCAAAATGCCCGTCATGGTAAGTATCCTATAGCAGACATAGCCGGCTGAATGTACTGTGTCAGTGCTCTGGATCAGTGCATTCTCTTAAAGTGACAGCACTTAATATTAATCAAACAGCAACAACAAAGAATTCACTCACTGCTCTTGATTGGATAGCTTTTGTAACTTTAATAAAGATTCATCTTTAATTTATATAGTGAAATATGCAATGCTGTTTTACATTTTATTACTTTATTCAATTTCTGTACCTAAAAACTAATGTTAGACCTACCTAAAAAAACCCTGAAAATCACTGTTTATTTTATTTGTATCTTTACTCTATTGTATTTATTTGTGCCTTTGCTTGTAGTTAGATAGATTATTCTTATTTTCTTAATTTTTATTTGACAGTATGGTTTTTGCCTAAACATAGCACATACCAAACCATACCGAAACCGTGACTCTAAAACCGTGATACAAACCGAACCGTGAGTAAGTCGAACCGTTCCACCCCTAGTTGCTAGGGTACTGAGGTTAGTTTCAACATTGCTATATGGTGACTAAAATGTTCTAAATATGTTTTAATGTGTTGCTATGCAGTTGCTAGAGTGTTGCTAGGATGCTGTGGGTAGTTCCAATACATTCCTATGGTAATAAAATGTTCTAAACATTTGATAATTATGTTGCTATGCAGTTGCTAGGTGGTTACTAGTGCATTCCTGTAAGTTAGCGAAACCACACATGAAAACCCAAAACCCATGATAGACATGCTATTTGTTACGGGGCGACAGGGACTAGAGATTCAAAGGCAAGAAAAACCTGACGCAAAGTTACGGCTCGTTAGCTCAGCATTCTGCCCGCTTCAGATCAGAAAGAGATGAAATAGTGCGGTAAGATCACATTTATTTGAATTAATTACTTATAATATTTAGCTACTTGAATTAATTATTCGATCGAGTGAGAGAGAGAGGTGACAGTTGCCTACCTGCATCTGTGCGTCTCTCCAGTAGGCTATTTAATATTTTTTTATTAATAAATGTCGCGGGGCAGCGTTCTCAAGAAGTTTGTGTCCTCCTTAATGTTTGTATACGTGCGCAGCGGGATCTCCAATCTTACAAGCCAAAATAATAGACATGATTTTCTCAGGCCACATGTAAAATCATATGAATTATTATAAAGATTTTA
>NW_015557091.1:3874889-3876284 GCF_001515605.1 Sinocyclocheilus anshuiensis | reverse complement strand
CAGCGCGGCTCTCCGCTCTCTCAGCTGGGTCTGCCTCTCCACCAGGTCGCAGATCTGCTACTCCACGGCCTCCAGCACCGAATGCAGCTCGAACGTGTCCTCACCTGCACTCAAAGGTAGACACACATCCGCCATTAAAGCAAGTAACAGTGAGTAAAACAATGGTAATGTGTGTGAATAGAGTATTAGCAATGTAAACAAGATTAGCGGCAACACGCTGGCGATGCTAACGGGCTATATGCTAATAGCGGACTGGATATATTCACACGTTATAGAAACGAAAATTATGTTGTATAAAATTGATTTTAAGATAAAAAATAGACGATAAAGAATTAACTTGACGGAGCTCAAACTCAAAACACACGGCAGCAACAAACAGGAAGTGACGAAAAAGTAATGCAGTAATGCAGTAATGCAGAGATGTGCGGATTCATTTGCAAGCTTTTATTAATAAACATGGTCAAAACACAGGCAGGGTCGAACACCAGCAAATGGGTATGGTACGGGCAAGACACAAGATAGTCCAAGAAACAGGCAAGGGTCAATCGACGGCGAACGTAATCCAACAGGGCAAGGCAAGAGATAATCCAGGTTAACAGCATTAGTCCAGGCAGGGGCAAACAGAGTCCGAAACAGCAAGACAAAAGGGTAATCCGAAAACACAGGCAAGAATCTGAACACAGAAAAACAGGCTAGTGTGTGTGTGATTGGTTACAGCTGTGTGCAATCAGTGCAATGGATGATGGGAAATGTAGTCCGTGGTGACGTGTAACAGTCTGTGTAGTGAGAGAGTCAATATGATGGACGGGTGACCTCTCGTGGCGATCGGACGGAAGTCCATGGACAGGATTCATAACACTATGACAGACAACCTGCTGTTTAAAGTTGGCCAGTGTGAATGTAGCCAATGTGTTCTGAGTGATTATTTAACATGTTGTGAGGAAGTTGATAGGTGGTTGCTATGGTGTGCTATGCAGTTTGAAAAGGGTTGAGCTTGGGTAATGTTAGGTTGTTGCCAGGGTGTTTTTTAACAAGTGTTTTTAGCATGTTGCCAGGTTCTGAATAGTTTTAATGTGTTACTGTGAGGTTGTTACGGTGATGTGGATGTTGAAGTAGAGTTGCTAATACATTCTGATTTGTTTTAAAGGGGTCATCCGATGCCCATTTTCCACAAGTTGATACGATTCTTTAGGGTCTTAATGGACTGTTTACTTTAGCCGCATTCATTCTGAAACTTGCTAATTAGCACATTATTAGGAAAGGCGATTTGCAAAGATTCATTAAAAAACCTTCTGTATCAGAAGCCTTCTAAAAACCTTCTACTCACTTCTTCTGTAGGTGAAGCTGGATCACGAATGATTCGCGTGAACATAAACGCATTTATGTAGATCTGGG
>NW_015557091.1:3869421-3874879 GCF_001515605.1 Sinocyclocheilus anshuiensis | reverse complement strand
TGATGACAGCTCACTCAGGGCGGGTCTAAGGTAAGATGCCAGTCCAGTCTGTGCTAAAACGCCACTGTCAATCAAACTATCATTGAAGGTGCCTTTCGCGCCGCGCCGCTGCTCGACGCTGCTTGACGCTGGCTCACATTGAAAATGAATGACTTCCGGCCACTTTGACTCTCTCGACGGCGGCGGTGTGAACGCACAGTTAGTTTTTACAGCTTTTTGGTATCTAAGATATTCTGGGTGATTCCGGACCCTCCTTCAGGCCTGTCCTGCAAAAGTGATTTTTTTTTCTTCCTACAGGTTTATTGTCTGTTATGTGAAATACCACATACTGTACACGAGTACAAGTTTAACACATAATACATAAATACATCATACATAGAAGTTTGATTCTGAGGGTTAAGGGTTTTTCAGATCACTAATTGTAATTGTAATAGTGATTCTGCCTCGCAATCACCACTAGTAACCCTTTTGAAATTCTCTCAAATCTCTGTTTGTGATGTTACATACCCGGTAACTGCATGCGAAGCTGACATTGTCTGAATGCTTGTGCGGGTTTTTGCAGAAGAACTGCATATTTTGAAAGTGAATGAGTTTGAAGGTCAGCTGTCTGCATCTCTCCAATGTGAAACGATGCTGCGGCACGCTAGTTTAGGAATGACAAGCATCTGCTAAACACACTCTTGATTTTTTAAAGACAGCCTGTTGGCATGCTTTTGATATGTCCTCAGAACTCTCTTAATTGTTCAGCTGTGAAACTTAAAAGCGTGCTATTTTCCCAGAGCGCTGGAAATGTCCTTGCCGAGAATCACATTTGTTCAAGAACAAGAGTACACACACACACACACACACACACACACACACACACACACACACACACACACACACAAACAAGCAAAAGCCGTTGTGTATTGCAAGTTATGCATAATATGAAACTACCTTGACTATTTCTCTCTCTCTTTCTCTATCTATTCAGAGCATCCTGGCCTTGAACCCTCGGGTCCAGACTCACGCTGCGCTCCTCTCTACTGCGACGAAGAAAATGGAGAAAAAACACTGGAAAAGAAACACAGAGAAAAGCTGTGAGGTGCGTCTCCTCCATCACCCTCAACCCTCATCTTTTCACCTGCCCATCAATAGGGCTCTCACTGACCAATCACCCAGAGAGAAGAGGAACTTAGTGTTGTTTCCAGATTTAGATGGGCTGTTTCCTGCCTCTGGACCCATCTGTTTAGCTTTCTTCAGTACAGTGTTAATTTTGACAGAAATTTTGATTTAGTTTTAGTCATAGTCTTTTGACGAAAATGCCATTTAGTTTTAGTCATATTTTAGTCATCTGAATTGTTTTAGTTTTAGTCTAGTTTTAGTCGACTAAATATCATATACAATTTTAGTCGACTAAATCTAAAGGGTTTAGTTAAATTGTAATGCATAATTTTTTTTTTTCTTTCTGTTCTGGTTATTTTAGTACATCAGGTTAAGCTAAAGTTTAACTGAAACAAAATACGTTTTTATTTCCTTTTTTATAGATTTGTTTTATAATTTCAGTTAACATTTATTTTATTTCAATTAATGAAGAATATTTTTATGGTTTTAGTTTTAACTATAAAAACCTGATACTAGTAAAATTTATTTATTAAATAATATTTTGAATAATGTTCTTAGTCTGTCCATCCTGTGATGGGGAATCCCAGACAGAACCTACAATAGTTGTAAATTAAATGTAAATGATATTAAATTAAACTAAATACAGTTTATGTACCCAAAATATCAATAATGACCAGGAAAAAAAGCATGAAATACACAGTGACTCTTATTTTGAAATGTCTGCACTGCAGCTGCAGGCTGCTCATTCAAGTTCAGATGAGGGAAATAAAATATGTATTCTTACAACCGTCTAAAACATATTACAATATAAACATCGTATAGTAAACATTGTCATAATTCATCAACATTCATTTTTACAACCATCTAATACCATATAAACATCGTATAGTAAACCGTCATAATTCATCAACATTAATTCATAAGCAATCACTTGGCATAAATGTGCGCTATTCATTGATTACAACCCGCGCTGAAGACGTCTGAAGCGCTGCTGCGCGAGCCTGTAGAGCGCGAAACAGCGCAGTGTTTTCCCGCAGTTAGATCAGGATGGTGTATGTACGTATCTACCACAGAGACATCAGTCCTGACTGAGCCTGACTGGATGATATCTTCCCCAATCGTCCTTCCCTAACATTTTCGTCTCGTTTTTATTCGTTGACGAAAACTAAAGTATATTTTCGTTTTAGTTTTTGTCATTAAAAACTGTTCTTTATTTAGTTATCGTCTCGTTTTCGTCAGTGAGAAAATGTCGTTGACGAAAATTATGACGAAAATAATTTGTCAACAAAATTAACACTGCTTCAGTAGCTGCTTTTTAACCTTTCGTTTGGCCTTGTTGAGAAATCAGCAGCTGTGTTCGGCACCACTGCCGCAAAAACTCAAGCTGAATTTGACCACATACATGATCTCAAACTGACACACTCAAGACCTTCAGATAGTGAAACTCTTTGTCTTTAATATATTAAATATTTTATTTATATTTAATATACTTATTATATTATATTTAAATATTATGTATTTAAATTATATTTGTCTTTGCAAATTATATTATTAGCAACAATTTGAGTGAAAATAGCAAGTACTGCAAATGCTTGTATTGTCATTATCAAAACCAATGCCTGTAGCAGCAACATTTTTGCAATTTCTGAGTATTAAATGATTATAGGCATTTAGCATTGTATTATCATTTTAGATTTGAAAGCCTTTATTTATAGCATTTAATAGACCTAAACTGCAAACTGTCATACTTCTAGTTTTGTTTATCATTTATTAACAGCAACCCTTTAACTAATAAAACCTGCAGCAAATGTCACATAAACCCATTATGAAAAATTAGATTTGTTTTTCAATGTGAAATATGTCCAGACAGGCAGAGTGATGAATAGTTTCTCTCCTACTATTTGCTATTTTTTCCATTTCAAAGCATATGATGCATGTTAATTTTTATGCTAAATAAATCATTTAAAAAAGTATTTTAAAAGCTTGTTTCCTCCTTAGAGTTTAAAAAAAGTAAAAGTTATAAAAAAAAATAATAAAATTGTTTTAAAATCCTTATACATTTATTATTATTATTTATAAAATTAGTCAGAATTTTTATAATTATTTTTTACTCTGAGGCGAAAACAGGCATCTATAGATTTCACTACGTTCACAACAGAAATAGATACTCGCTTGTTGCTTGTTGTGATTGCAGCTGGTAAGAACTAACTTGATTAACATGGAATATATTAAACGACCAAAGCATTGTCTGCTTAGGTATGAGGTCTGAAACACTTCTTACTACAAAAACTCAAATTAAAGTTAACGTTATAGTCCCCCTGAGCACTGAGGTTTGTTACCGCAACAGCAACGCAAGAATGCACATTACGTCTATTGAACGCTTGCATTCAGGTCTTGCATAGAGTGTGTTCTTATACTCCTTGAATGCGTGTGTATATCAAAAAATAGAAGTACTAAAATTAAGTTTAAGCAGTTAAATACAGGCTCACACATGCAGTTCTGTTGACTTCCTGTAAGCAGGTATTTCATCATAAGACAAGAACGTGTTGGTGAGCTACACTCGCTAACACACACGCTCAGACAGTCGCTCAAACGTAATTATCTTACAATTCCAGGCACATGGCATCAAAGTCTCACGAATATCTCCCCAGACCAGTGTGCGACGGAAGGGTTTGTGTTTTTTGGCAGGTGGTTGCTATGCCTCGTCTGTCCTTTTAAAGGCAACTGAGCCTCCTGCTTGTTTGATGTGGAGACACAAGATGGAGGTGTTTTGTAGGGGAGATTATCTACTCCCCGCTGACAGCACTGTTGCTAAGCACAGCTGCCTAATTCATCATTCTAATCAATGGGGATGGATCGCAGGCCTGATTTAATTCATAGATGCTCTGTGCTATAGATTGAACACATGGCATGTGAGTTTACTGTATCAGGAGTATACATGTGTATCTTTTGCCATGCTACGCTTGTGCAAATACACTACCGGTCAAAAGTTTGGGATAATTAGGAGCTTTTGAAAGAAGTCCCTTATGGTTACCGAGGCTGTATTCGAGGGGTTATGACGTCATTGGCAGGCGACACATTCACACTATGGAGACGGGCAGTGTCACTATTAAAATTGCTTATTTCTCTGGATTTAAACATTCTTCGAAACATTTGGGATAATGTAAGAACACAAGTCAGCAAAATATATAACACTGTTCTAGTGGTTTTTGGATATTTTAATAAAAAAATCTTACATATTGTGCCTTCAAATAAATACAGTAAGTATTATTGCAAGTCAAAATAACAGTTTTCTTTTTTAATATGTAATTTTTAATGTAATTTATTCATATGATGGCAAATCTGAATTAATATTGCTTAATATTTTTTTGTAGAGACATGATACAATTTGTTTCAGGATTCTTTGAATAGAAAGTTCAAAAGTTCTAAGTTCTTTCTTTCTTTCTTCTTTTTCTTTCTTTCTTTCTTTCTTTCTTTCTTTCTTTCTTTCTTTCTTTCTTTCTTTTGTTTCCTTATCTTATCTTTTCTTTTCTTTGTTTTTTTTATTAATTTCCTTTCTCACTCTTATTGTCCTTTCATTTAATTCTTTCCTTCTTCTTTTTGTTTTATTTCCTTCCTTTCCTTTTCTTTCTTTTTTTTTGTTTATTAGTTCATTTTCTCATTCTTATTTTCCTTTCTTTATTTTGTTAGTTTCCTTTCTCGTCCTTATCTTTTTCTTTCTTTCTTTCTTTCTTTTAACTTTAGGCAATGCATATACTAATGTTAATTAATGGAACCTTATTGTAGTTTTAATGATTTTTGATATAATTCGGTTAATGTTTTACTGGCCATAGCATGACAATAATTATTGTTTTATCAGTAATCCAGAATTTAAATAGTGGTGCATCCTTAATGTGAGCATTGGATGTATCACCTGTCTGTCTCCTGAAGCATCCCGTTGAAACAGGGCACAGGATGATAGGAAGGCCCTGTAACCACACTGATTGCTGTGTGACTCTGTGTATGTGGCTTGTGACCTTCTTCCTAGTATACAGCTCTGTTCTCTGTCATTGGCTTAAAGAATTTGCCACTGATGATTCAAACGCGAGTTTGAGCAGTGTAGAGTAGCGCTTTTTGTTTGTCATTTCTCTGATCACAAATGCAGACATGATTTTATGTTTTCGCGGCGCAATAAGCAACGCAAAGCGTAAAAACACAGTATAAGTCATTACAATCAGTAATTACGTCCCCACTGGATGCAACAAATGCCTCGCTTGTAATGGGTTTTCTTGGTTTTGTCTCGTTGCGCCGGACACATGGAAACCATAGACTGTATGATGGAAACACAGTATGGTAAGGGGCGTAACATTTCCGT
>NW_015557091.1:3860455-3869295 GCF_001515605.1 Sinocyclocheilus anshuiensis | reverse complement strand
TATTAGTTTTAACTTTAGGCAATGCATATACTAATGTTAATTAATGGAACCTTATTGTAGTTTTAATGATTTTTGATATAATTCGGTTAATGTTTTACTGGCCATAGCATGACAATAATTATTGTTTTATCAGTAATCCAGAATTTAAATAGTGGTGCATCCTTAATGTGAGCATTGGATGTATCACCTGTCTGTCTCCTGAAGCATCCCGTTGAAACAGGGCACAGGATGATAGGAAGGCCCTGTAACCACACTGATTGCTGTGTGACTCTGTGTATGTGGCTTGTGACCTTCTTCCTAGTATACAGCTCTGTTCTCTGTCATTGGCTGGGGCTTTATAGTTGGGACTGCTTCTAGTTTATTAGGCATCAGAGCTAATTGCTTTAATGAGACATGATGAAAGGGAAGGAAGGGAGATGAAAAAACTTAATTTGAATCCTTTCTGGAATTCGTTAAATAATTCAAATTGGCTTTCATAATTCCTGTTCTGTGCCGGGTCACTGCTGAGGTCCAAAGATGGAGTGTAAACTGAATATCTTAAATAGATTTTCCTTTATAGCACAATCATCTTGCGTCTTCCTTGAATCTAGTCTCGACCTCACACTCATTAGATGAATAAATTACGGACAAATTACCACAGTTTGAGCACTAACAGTTTTTTTCTAAGTGATATTAGGGTTTTTTGAAGCTTTTAAAGTAATTATGTTTTTACTTAAAAAAAAAAAATCCAATGGAATATACTTAGGAATTCTGATGTCCGATGGTTGTCTATGTACCTATCTATCTATCTATCTATCTATTCATCATCCATCCATCCATCCATCCATCCACCCACCCAGATCTTATTATTCTGATGCCATCCATCCATCCATCCATTCATCCATCCAGGTCTTATTATACTGATGTAATTTAAGTCTAATTTAATCTATATCATCCATCCGTCCGTCCATCCGTCCGTCCGTCCATCCATCCATTGTTCTATCATTCTATCAATCGTTCCTTTCACCGTGGACGAAGCGGAGTCCAGCCCAGGGTCGTCACATGTGGTTGCCGCAAGCCTCCTCCGTCGAACCCGCTGGGCACCGCTCACTCAAGCCGCTGTGTGTTTCGTTGTGAAAGCGAAACTACTTTGTTTGGCCTTCCAGAAGAGGACATAATGTTTCTATAAAGTGGGGCAGTTCCAACTTTGCAAGGACAGTCTGGCGCTTCTGACTCACAGCCTGTAAGTACGTTTTTTATATTTAAAGAATTTGCCACTGATGATTCAAACGCGAGTTTGAGCAGTGTAGAGTAGCGCTTTTTGTTTGTCATTTCTCTGATCACAAATGCAGACATGATTTTATGTTTTCGCGGCGCAATAAGCAACGCAAAGCGTAAAAACACAGTATAAGTCATTACAATCAGTAATTACGTCCCCACTGGATGCAACAAATGCCTCGCTTGTAATGGGTTTTCTTGGTTTTGTCTCGTTGCGCCGGACACATGGAAACCATAGACTGTATGATGGAAACACAGTATGGTAAGGGGCGTAACATCTCTGTCACATGCTTGAGGTATTCGGCCAATCACAATGCACTGGATAGCTGGCCAATCAGAGCACACCTAGCTTTTCAGACCGATGAGCTTTGTAAAAATCTACGCGTTTCAGAAAGGCAGGGCATAGAGGAGAAACAATAATGCACATTATGTGGAAAATAATGTGTTTTTTGAACGTTAAACCGCATAAACACATTGCATTACACCAAATACACAAAATAATGTTCTTTTTAGCAACATCATATGACCCCTTTAAGTCTTACCCCAAACTTTGACTAGTAGTATATCATGGTTTCTACAAAAATATAAAAAATCTTTATTTTAATTTCTTTCAAACTGTTATCTAGTAGTGTATATGTGTTATTTTTTTAAGACATGTCTCTGATATCGACATTTACGGCAATGGAAGTTTGTGCTGTCCTTAATACACTGTATATCAGAATTCGCTGCAAAATCAATGTTAATGCTTCTGCATGCTTTTCTGTGTTCTCATGCGATGCATTTCTCACTGTCAATTCACCAATAAATGTCAGAGGTTGAGAGAATGCTGAGTCTGTGAAGGCGCTCGTGATTTTCCATATGGATCATCTGCCACAGATTTATACTCTTTGTAAAGAAAAAGCAATGAACGTTTTAGTGATCCTTAAAATAAATTTTGTAGGGCTCCGAAAGCGGCATCATAATTGTCCTGCAGAATTGTGCTGGATGCCAGAGGGGCTGTAAACGTAGTTTTTACAGGGAATCCATGAGTGCCGGGTGTCTATAGTTTCCAAATGAGTTCTCCAGAAAATACGGTGGCATGTAGTAAGCTGTTATCTCGGCCCGTCAGGGCTCAGGTGCCCGCACATTTCCTCCCCTCCCCCTCAGGGCACCTGTAACACACCGTCGGTGAGGAGATTTGGCTACACTTCCCTGCAGGCGACGTCTCATATGGGAACGCATTTCAAGTCGACACTATTAGCTGACCGGTGCCTTACCAATATTTGTCTTTCTGCTTCAATTGCACAGGTTGAGGCTGGAGATAATCTGCCAAACAAAAAACAAGTCAGAGTTTTGCAACGGCTGCGGAGATAGAAGTGGAAACACACTTGAAGTGGCCTTGTTTTTTGCAGATAATGCCGCTGTTTACGGTTTTCTTTTAATAATCTGTCTGTACGGTCTAATCCAATTTAATGATTCTCCAGATTGCATTTTGATCCCAGGTCCTGTGAAGGGCAGGTATATCTGCCATAAACAAAAGCTAATGTTTTTTTCCCACTGGTTTTAGGCTAGACAAGAAGGGAGGGTGGAAAGTAGAATGGGCACAAAAAAGAGTGGCTTTTCAAGTGTCTCAGTAGGTGCATTCACATGTTATTTAGTGCAAATATACTAGCATTTTTTTAGAGGTCATGTGTGTCTGATTGTTGTTAAAATGCTGGCAAATCAGCTTAGGGGCAAGCTGACTACACATTGCCTGCGGTTTATGCCACAGTTTAGTCTTAGTGAATTCCTTCTTTTATGATTTGTAAATGACTGCTAGTTTGTAAAGTATTAACATAGAAGTTGTAACATTAGCAGTTTAAGTTCATAAAAGGTTATGATGCCTGATGTAAGAAGTGACAGAATTGTATTGGCATGATTTTTTTTTTAACATGAATTTTCACATTTTTGCACTGAGGTCACACAAATGAATAATTAAATCAGAGTTTTGATTCAGGGATATTAAATGGACCAAATGTAAATTGGATGATATTATTTTTCTTTTTTACATTTATGTTTTGGTTATTATTGGTTATTTGTTGGCTGATGATGAATATTTAATTATCCATCCATTCATCCATCCAGGTCTTATTATACTGATGTAATTTAAGTCTAATTTAATCTATATCATCCATCCGTCCGTCCATCCATCCATTGTTCTATCATTCTATCAATCGTTCTATTGTTCTTTCATTCCATCCATCCATCCATCCATCCATCCAGATCTTATTATTCTCATGTTATTTAAGTTTAATGTAAGGAACACTTACCTTCTTTCATTATTATCCTGGTCTCTGTTTAGTATGTTACAGTTGACAAAGCGATATCCAGCACTCATAGTCTGATCACTCATTAAACCATCCTAAAAGACAACAGAGATTCAATTTTTCCTTTAAAACGTCCATGCACCAAAATGATCCAAAATGCTGTAATGCAGAGGCTACATCTGTCATCTTTACATCTGTAATGGCAGCTGTCATGTTAAAACAAAGATTTAGATATATATTTTAATAGGAGGTGACGTATGGCCTTTACTGTGTGTCGTAATTAGCCCCAACCACTTTGGATTTACATCAGTCCTTGTAATGGTGCATTGAACATTAAATATGTTCTGATTGGCTGTGAATTGTCGCTTAGCAGTTTCATGTTCAGTTTCATTACTTTGTTTGGACACTGTGTTAACTTAACTTTAAAGCCTACTGGCCAACATGCGATATGCGTCCAATATGCGTTGGCCTGGTCAATGTATTACTTTAGAGCAGGCTTTAGTCTTAAGCAGTGAATTAAAGTGTGTGTGAGCACTCATCTCTAATTACCTGGTACAATTACACGCCACAGATCAACACGGCTATCGATCACCAGTGTCTGAGCCGATATCGGCCCTACTTCAATGCGCTAGTAAGTTTTGGGTGTGGATAGGGTGCAGTGATCAATGCGTTTTATCTGCTAGAACATGCATACATCACCCCCCCCCCAATGCCACCCGTCCCATAATGCCACACTTTCCTCTTTTCCTCATAGGATTTAGCCTCCACTTCGTGGATTAGAGCACCGCATCCGGCGCCTAATCCATTCAGGCGAAAGGGAGGAGATTACAATGTTGGGGTTTGATGTTAATAGAAACCCTTAATAAGTCCTTTTTTGTGCTTTACATGCTTCTTAATGTATAAAGGAAAACACAAAGAGCTTTTATGCCTGCTCAGCTGGCTGTGTGTGTGGTACCAGCAGCACTAGAATCATCTGAATGGGTTGAGAGTCAGGACGGGCTGCTTTCTGTCATGCTTTTTCTTTAATGAGATTTCCATATACAGCTGGTCTTGTCAGCGTCTTTAGGTTCTTTTCTTTTCGTTTTTTTTTTTTTTGTCTGAAGGGAGGGAAGACGCAGTTATTATTGAAGCTTTTTGGCTGAGAACTATTATTGATAGGGATCCCTTAAAAACCATATCACAGATTTGATGAGGAGCGTGTTGTAAAACTACATGTAATGAGCCTTATTAATCACATTTATACTAAAGGAACGTTTCTAAATCTCTTGAGGACTGTTAATCTGCTCATCGCAGAATGTGAATATGAATGACAAGTGTATATTTGTGTATAGGAAACTGCTCAAAACCCATCTTTTTAGTAAAGCTTTTTAATATTTAATTATTGTAGTTATTAAATGCTATTTTGCTTTTTTTTGTGTTGTGAGTATTTAAAAGGCACATTACAAATATATATACTGTGTATATATATATATATATATATATATATATATATACACACACACACACCCACATACACACACACACTACCATTCAAAAGATTTTTTTAATGTTTTTGAAAGAAGTCACTCAGGCATTTATTTTATAAATAAAAAATGGTAAAAACAGTAATATTGTAAAATATTATTAAAATTTTAAATAACAGTGTTCTATTTTAATATATTTTAAAATGAAATTTATTCCTGTGATTGCAAAGCAGTGTCACATGATCTTTCAGAAATCATTCTAATATGCTGATTTCGTGCTCAATAAATATTTATTATTATTTTTAATGTTAAAAACAATTGTGGTGCTTAATATTTTTGTTGAAACCATGATGCATTTGAGTATTTTTGGATGATTAGAAAGTTCAAAAGAACAGCATTTTTTGAAATGGAAGTCTTTTTTAGCATTATAAATGTCACTTTTGATCATTTTAATACCTCCTTTTTAATATTTCTAATAATATTAAATTCTTTTACCCCCCACAATTTTGAACGGTATACGGTATATACGTTTTTTGTATATCATTTTTGAATAAATTTTGTAGCTTTGAACATTTCAGTTTATTCTACATTGAGGCAGCATTAATAGTCAAATTGGGATGTTTGAATTTTTTTATAGGTAATAGGTGCATAATGGTATGTTACTAATGGGCTTCTGGTCCCAGCGATTTAATGTACAGGCTACTCACCTTCACATTCAGACAGAATGTATCCCACCCCTTTAAATTGATCGTCATATTTGATTATTTGCTATTTTTTGTCCCTCGCCATTGTCAAAGGAGCTGAAGTTTGATTTTTGCTGTGTAAATCATATATGTGTGTGCGAGCTGCGTTATTGAGTTATTCAAATCACAGACTTTGGCTCGCAGAGAGAGTGCTCTGAGAATGTGGTGCCCACGCACAGTATTTCCCAAATATCTCTGCTTCCCGATGCAATATTTCCTTGTCACCCACAAGCTCAGACAGTGCAATAATTATCAATTTCCATATCATTGTGTTTTTATTGTTTGAGCAACATAAAATAAAACATTTGTTAATGCCACTCAGTTAGATGAGAGCAGCATGGAAAGATGAGGGAGGGAAATGTAATTAAAAAAACCTCTGACTTGCACTTTGTCTGTAATCATGTAAATTGAATGTCAGTCAGAATGGGCAAGCTTAGGGTGATCTGTTATTAGATTCCAAACTCCTTGTGCCCGCCACGTGCCTTACCAAACGCTGGCTTTACCACCGTCGCTACTGTAAGAGACTCAAGCAAGCAGTGCTGACAAACTCAGTGCTGTCATAGAAATATGAGCACCGTTTACATCAGTGAAGTGATTTATTAGTTGAACAGTGTTTCAAAGCTCTTTTGAAACATAGTTTTTGTTAAGCTACATGCTTCTTACCACATTCGCTTAACCATCTATGGTCAAATTGAAAAAAAAAACCTGTGTATATTTACGTGTGTGTGTGTGTGTGTGTGTGTGTATATATATATATATATAATGTATATAACAGAACCAAAGACCAATTTAGTTTAGTGTTTTACAACCATCCTCTGAATCATTAACTGAATATTACTAATGTTTGTTGTCATTAGTCCTGTTGTGTGCTTCGTCACATGATTTACCTTAAAGGTGACATATCATGAAAATCTGACTTTTCCAGGTTTTAAGTGCTATAATCAGGTCCCCAGTGCATCTACCAACCAAGGAAACGTGAAAAGATTAACCCAGTAACTTTGTTTAGGTAAGCCTTTTTCTGCAAGCGTCTTGAGAAAACGAGCACGTCTGATTTCACTCCCTTGGTGACGTGGCAAAGGGATCTTATTATAATATTACCACCCACGGCGCTGTCATTTTGATTTCGCAAGCGACAAAGGTGAACCAGTTATAATGCCATGGCGAAAGTCTGAGCAAAACATGCTAACTGTTCTGTCTTTGGCTGCACAGACGTGCACAGAACACTATTTAGAGTCCCAGCCTCAGAGGAGACAAGAGAGCAGTGGATTTATTAATTTATTTACTGTATATTGCTGCTGCCACACAGATCTAAAATAAACATGCGATTTATTTCCCAGCTGTTTACCTTCACAGACATAACCGACTGTGTGCTTCGGATGTGTGCGCTCAGAAAACCTTATATCTGAAGTTTAAACTCATATGGTTTAAAACGCATGATTTCAGCGCGATAAACATGATAATCAGAACCAAAACAGATGTTTTAGCAGGTTCGAGTTGTAATGGCACAGCTCTATTTTGGAAAAGGGGGCGGGAGCAGCAGCTAATTTGCATTTAAAGACACAGGCCCGAAAAACAGCGTGTTTCTGCTTCCACTCAAAATAGGCATTTTCAAAATGATATAATAAATGATCTGTTGAGTATTTTGAGCTGAAACTTCACAGACACATTCTGGGGACACCAGAGACTTATATTACATATTGTAAAAAGGGGCATAATATGTCTCCTTTAAGAAGAGGTTTAAATGCAGAAGAATCCCTGGATTCGTTCCACTGAGTGGAAACACTTCAAGGGTTGTGATTGATGCGAGCTGTCAAGTTCTGAGAGGGGACCAACTGTCACCTGAGAACTGGATAAATAAAAGAATTATTCACGGTCAAGTTTGCATGTGAAATTGCATTACACGTTGCTGTAAGTTTTCCCCACCATCACGCATGGCTTGAGCTTGAAGTCAGATTCCAACTCGACTATCAGTAGATAAAATAGGAAAACATGGGCTGATTTTTCAATAATGTTTTATTCTGACATGTGAAACATTTTGAGCTGCATTTTATGACAGGTACTCTTAAAATTAAATGCATTATTATTATTATTATTATTAATATATATTTATAACTAAAAGTATGTAATATATAATATATAAATGTATAATAAATAATGTATAATTTAAATAATAATAATAATAATGTGTTTATTTTAATATTACCTGTCATTAAATGCAGCTCAAAATGTTTTATAGGTCAGAATAAAAACATTCTTGATAAAATTAAAACAAGCCACGCAAAAATAAATAAATAAATAATAAAAATATATAAATAATGAAATGAAATGAAATGAAATGAAATTCAGGCATGATGGGGGGAATCCGGGCAATTGCTGGGAGCGGAGGTTGTTTTTTGTATTCATATTTGCATGCCTGTTTGTCAGTGCGACATGTACGTCAGTTTATGCTGTGGTCTAAATCAGGAATACTGAGGAGCGGAAATTGTGTGTCCTTGTAATTACCTGCTTGTCCGTACCAGCAGGTTTCATTTAAACTCCTCACCTCCCTTCAGGGGTCAGGGGCTAGAGAAGGGTCGATTGCCATGACAACTGCAGTCCGAGCCCCAGAACGCTTCGACATTTCGTACCAGCTCAGGAGTTGGCCGTGTCACATCAGATGAATCACGCGCACAACCCTGGCAGTGCAGTACAATCTGCATGAGAGCGCGGAGGAACAGTCTCGCTGATGATGTTTGAGTGGATTATGTTCAAAGCCTGTGTAACAGCCCCAATCAATGAGATGTACCGCGCACACACAAACATCCTAACAAATAACAGCACCTCCTCTATCATCTCATTTCTCTCTCTCCCTCTCCCTCTCCCTCTCTCTCGCAGAGCTGCGTGAAGCTAGAGAACAATTTTGATGACATCAAACACACGACTCTGAGTGAGCGTGGAGCACTTCGGGAAGCGGTGAGGTAAGACCAGGTCACCATGGCAACAGTCACAGATGTGCCGAGGACCAAAGTACTGGTGGTGGTGGTCGTGGGGGATAGGGGGTGGTGAGTCATTCTTCATTATTTGGGGAACAAATGAGTTTATTGGTACTGTTC
>NW_015557091.1:3855586-3857165 GCF_001515605.1 Sinocyclocheilus anshuiensis | reverse complement strand
TGATTTATTTCCCAGCTGTTTACCTTCACAGACATAACCGACTGTTTTTGTAACTCGTGTGTTTTTAACGTAAACTTGTGTGTGAATGAGAACTTAGTATAGTACTCACATGCTGTGACAGCCGCTTTCTGTCCATGTGCTTCGGATGTGTGCGCTCAGAAAACCTTATATCTGAAGTTTAAACTCATATGGTTTAAAACGCATGATTTCAGCGCGATAAACATGATAATCAGAACCAAAACAGATGTTTTAGCAGGTTCGAGTTGTAATGGCACAGCTCTATTTTGGAAAAGGGGGCGGGAGCAGCAGCTAATTTGCATTTAAAGACACAGGCCCGAAAAACAGCGTGTTTCTGCTTCCACTCAAAATAGGCATTTTCAAAATGATATAATAAATGATCTGTTGAGTATTTTGAGCTGAAACTTCACGGACACATTCTGGGGACACCAGAGACTTATATTACATATTGTAAAAAGGGGCATAATATGTCTCCTTTAAGAAGAGGTTTAAATGCAGAAGAATCCCTGGATTCGTTCCACTGAGTGGAAACACTTCAAGGGTTGTGATTGATGCGAGCTGTCAAGTTCTGAGAGGGGACCAACTGTCACCTGAGAACTGGATAAATAAAAGAATTATTCACGGTCAAGTTTGCATGTGAAATTGCATTACACGTTGCTGTAAGTTTTCCCCACCATCACGCATGGCTTGAGCTTGAAGTCAGATTCCAACTCGACTATCAGTAGATAAAATAGGAAAACATGGGCTGATTTTTCAATAATGTTTTATTCTGACATGTGAAACATTTTGAGCTGCATTTTATGACAGGTACTCTTAAAATTAAATGCATTATTATTATTATTATTATTAATATATATTTATAACTAAAAGTATGTAATATATAATATATAAATGTATAATAAATAATGTATAATTTAATAATAATTAATAATAATGTGTTTATTTTAATATTACCTGTCATTAAATGCAGCTCAAAATGTTTTATAATAAAAACAAGCCTGATGGGGGAGGAATCTGGGCCAATTTTGGGAGCGGAGGTTGTTTTTTGTATTCCTTTTTGTATGCTTGTTTGTAAGTTTAACTTGTGCGTGAGTTTATAATGTGGTCTAAATCGAAAGTACAGAGGAGCAGAAATTGTGTCTCCTTGTAATTACCTGCTTGTCCGTACCAGCAGGTTTCATTTAAACTCCTCACCTCCCTTCAGGGGTCAGGGGCTAGAGAAGGGTCGATTGCCATGACAACTGCAGTCCGAGCCCCAGAACGCTTCGACATTTCGTACCAGCTCAGGAGTTGGCCGTGTCACATCAGATGAATCACGCGCACAACCCTGGCAGTGCAGTACAATCTGCATGAGAGCGCGGAGGAACAGTCTCGCTGATGATGTTTGAGTGGATTATGTTCAAAGCCTGTGTAACAGCCCCAATCAATGAGATGTACCGCGCACACACAAACATCCAAATAAATGACTGCACCGCTTCTGTCATCTAATTTCTCTCTCTCTCTCTCTCTCTCTCTCTCTCTCTCTCTCTCTCTCTCTCTGTGTGTGTGTGTGTGCACACAC
>NW_015557091.1:3834685-3854268 GCF_001515605.1 Sinocyclocheilus anshuiensis | reverse complement strand
TGATTTATTTCCCAGCTGTTTACCTTCACAGACATAACCGACTGTTTTTGTAACTCGTGTGTTTTTAACGTAAACTTGTGTGTGAATGAGAACTTAGTATAGTACTCACATGCTGTGACAGCCGCTTTCTGTCCATGTGCTTCGGATGTGTGCGCTCAGAAAACCTTATATCTGAAGTTTAAACTCATATGGTTTAAAACGCATGATTTCAGCGCGATAAACATGATAATCAGAACCAAAACAGATGTTTTAGCAGGTTCGAGTTGTAATGGCACAGCTCTATTTTGGAAAAGGGGGCGGGAGCAGCAGCTAATTTGCATTTAAAGACACAGGCCCGAAAAACAGCGTGTTTCTGCTTCCACTCAAAATAGGCATTTTCAAAATGATATAATAAATGATCTGTTGAGTATTTTGAGCTGAAACTTCACGGACACATTCTGGGGACACCAGAGACTTATATTACATATTGTAAAAAGGGGCATAATATGTCTCCTTTAAGAAGAGGTTTAAATGCAGAAGAATCCCTGGATTCGTTCCACTGAGTGGAAACACTTCAAGGGTTGTGATTGATGCGAGCTGTCAAGTTCTGAGAGGGGACCAACTGTCACCTGAGAACTGGATAAATAAAAGAATTATTCACGGTCAAGTTTGCATGTGAAATTGCATTACACGTTGCTGTAAGTTTTCCCCACCATCACGCATGGCTTGAGCTTGAAGTCAGATTCCAACTCGACTATCAGTAGATAAAATAGGAAAACATGGGCTGATTTTTCAATAATGTTTTATTCTGACATGTGAAACATTTTGAGCTGCATTTTATGACAGGTACTCTTAAAATTAAATGCATTATTATTATTATTATTATTAATATATATTTATAACTAAAAGTATGTAATATATAATATATAAATGTATAATAAATAATGTATAATTTAAATAATAATAATAATAATGTGTTTATTTTAATATTACCTGTCATTAAATGCAGCTCAAAATGTTTTATAGGTCAGAATAAAAACATTCTTGATAAAATTAAAACAAGCCACGCAAAAATAAATAAATAAATAATAAAAATAAATAAATAATGAAATGAAATTAAATTAAATTCAATTCAGGCATGATGGGGGGAATCCGGGCAATTGCTGGGAGCGGAGGTTGTTTTTTGTATTCATATTTGCATGCCTGTTTGTCAGTGCGACATGTACGTCAGTTTATGCTGTGGTCTAAATCAGGAATACTGAGGAGCGGAAATTGTGTGTCCTTGTAATTACCTGCTTGTCCGTACCAGCAGGTTTCATTTAAACTCCTCACCTCCCTTCAGGGGTCAGGGGCTAGAGAAGGGTCGATTGCCATGACAACTGCAGTCCGAGCCCCAGAACGCTTCGACATTTCGTACCAGCTCAGGAGTTGGCCGTGTCACATCAGATGAATCACGCGCACAACCCTGGCAGTGCAGTACAATCTGCATGAGAGCGCGGAGGAACAGTCTCGCTGATGATGTTTGAGTGGATTATGTTCAAAGCCTGTGTAACAGCCCCAATCAATGAGATGTACCGCGCACACACAAACATCCTAACAAATAACAGCACCTCCTCTATCATCTCATTTCTCTCTCTCCCTCTCCCTCTCCCTCTCTCTCGCAGAGCTGCGTGAAGCTAGAGAACAATTTTGATGACATCAAACACACGACTCTGAGTGAGCGTGGAGCACTTCGGGAAGCGGTGAGGTAAGACCAGGTCACCATGGCAACAGTCACAGATGTGCCGAGGACCAAAGTACTGGTGGTGGTGGTCGTGGGGGATAGGGGGTGGTGAGTCATTCTTCATTATTTGGGGAACAAATGAGTTTATTGGCACTGTTCAGTCGGCCTCTCGAAGGTATTAATTTGTGTGAGGAGAAGGCGTCCCTTAGGGCTCCAGATCAGCTATATGGTGACCCGGAGCAAACTGCGCTCGGCTAACCTGTCAGTGTTTAATTTGATTCTCTGGAGCACGATATCAGCCGCAGTGTTCATGCTTATCTCTTTCTTTTTAGTACTAAGCCAGCACCACTAGTATTATTGCTCACATTTCTGTGCAAACCCTTATTACTAAGTATTCAACTTTGACACATACTGTAACTCAAGCCACAACGTTTGTCATTTGTGGCACTTGAATGAAGACAGTAGGTCATTTTCTGGTGATTGGTTCGTGTTTAGTCATTTCTGCCACTTAACCTGTTTAGTTTGTGATAACAGGTCCAATCAGCTTGAAGACTGTAGGCCATATAGCAAGGTTTAGTTGACCTCTTTGGTTTGTGTTGTTTAGTTCTGTAGTGCTTATAGACTTTAAGTAATATGGAGGCAATTGGTTGACCTGTTTAGTTTCTTAAGACTAGTTCAGTCATTTATGGCACTTAAACAGAAACATTAGATAACATAGTGGCATTTAGTTAATTTATTTACTTATAACCAGTTCTGTCATTTGTATTACTTAAAGATTAATTTAGTTAACCTGTTTAGTTTATGATAACGTATTCAATCAATTTGAAAACTGTAGACCATACAGTATAGTGATGTCTAGTTGACCTCTTTGGTTTGTGATGTCTAGTTCTGTCATTTGTATGTAGTGCTTAAACAGAGACTTTAAATCATATGGTGGCATTTAGTTCACCCGTTTAGTTTCTTAAGACTAGTTTAGTCATTTATGGTATACTTAAACAAAAACCTTAGCTAAAACTTGTCATTTCGTTCATATATATATACTTTGTGATAACTAGTTCTGTCATTTGTAGTACTTAAAGATGAATTTAGTCAACTAGTTTAGTTTGTGAAAACACATTCAATCAATTCGAAGACTAGTTAAAGTCTAGTTAAAGACTAGTTACGTCATTTGGAACTTAAATGAAGACTTTTAGGTTATACAGGGACATTCAGTTTACCTGTTTAGTTTGTGATGACCTGTTCCAAGTTCCAAGTTTATTCCAAGTTTATTTGTACAGCGCTTTTCATGATACAAATCATTGCAAAGCAACTTTACAGCAAATTAAGTTTCTACAATATTTAGTGGTAGCTTATCAGTGGTGACTGTCAGTCAATGTACATATGGCAGAAATGTACAGAAAAATCAATTAAAGACGTAATCGAGTTTTGCGACCTTAGGGAGCGTGATGGATTGTAGCGTGGTAGAAGACTAGTTAGGTTAGTATGACCTGTTTAGTCATTCAACTTCCATCAAAACTTTAGATAACACAGTGGCATTTAGTTGATCTAAATGACTAGTTCAGTCGTTTGTGGTACTTGTACAAACATTTCAGATCATATGGCAGCGTTTAGTTGACCTGTTTAGTTTGTGATGACTAGTTCAGTCATTTGTGGCACTTATACAAACAGTTTAGGTCATATGGCAGTTTAGTTGACCCGTTTAGTTTTTGGTGACTAGTTTAGTCATTTGCACTTACTTAGGTCATCCAGCGACAGGGAATCTCTAAATCAGCACAGTGACCTCATTGTCACTAAAATAGCTAAGCAGGTTTTTCATCATTGTTCGTTTCTTGACAGCCTAGAACTTTTTTGAATATAAAGTAGCTTCTAAAGTGACTATATTAAAGTCCTGTATATTTAAAAAATAATAAGAGTATTAAATTAATTTCTCATCCACTTTCATCTCACTGATCCATGGTGCAAGAATAGATTTATTGAGGAGTGTGTTGAGATGACAGAATCCGGTGCTCACAGCGAGCATTGTAAAAATCTCCCCTAATCTGCTTAACTTCATTAGAAGAGATCGAGGAGTATTACAGTGAACTGCCTGTATATGAACATAATTCCTAGCAATATTTAAGCGGCTCATAGATAAATACATCATCAGGGATGCACAAACAGCAACAAAATAGCAATTAATTAAATTCCCTTTATGGAAAATTGTCCGTTAGTTGCCAGGCTTATGAATTATGGCCAGGTTGTGCTAATTGGCTGGATCGATGGCAAAGGTTATGATAACAAGCATATAAGGAAGCGTGCTTGTACATGCGAATGTAAATACGAATACATTCATGTCTTAGGTTTTAGCACATCCTCCTTTTTTCTTTATTCTGAGGAAGAAATGTCAGTCCTGTGTGATAACTAGCCCCGGTTTTCCTTACATGTTCAAGTTTTAACAATTTAATATTTTTTAAGCTTGCTTCGTACAGTTCATAAGATATTTCCATGAAATATGTGCAGGTGAAATCAAATTGAAGTGTGGTTTTGTCTCACAGGATTGATCTGATGTCATGCTGTTCACCGCTGCTGTCCGCCGAAGTAAATGTGATTTTACCTGCTAATTACCAAGACAAAAACAGAATAAAAGGGAGAGTATTAGATGCAAAAAAAAAAGTTTATATCTGACCCTGTGGTAGGCTGGCGGGGTGGCAGAGGTGAGCGCAGATTGGTGCCGATGGAAAAGGTTCCTTCCCTCAATTACTCCTGTTCCAAGGCGTTCACTGTATAATCACACGGAAATAAGTCTGCGACATGCCTTTAATTGAGGAAGTTAACAAGGTTAGCTACACTTCACCAATTTCATGCTGCACAAATCACTCCGCAGACCTTCAGAATGAATATCTATAAACCTTTTACCCAAAAACAAGTGCTGGAGAATAAATTTAGGCAATCATGCCATTAATCTCCTGATAGAAATGGGAAACTGGCAAGACCCTCTTCTTACGCTCTCCAAGCTAAAGGAAGCAATATAACGTAGCTTAAACGTTCCTCTGGTGTGGCACACCTGATGTACTCAATTTTATTTTGCTGAGGAAAATTAATTCAGTGTCACATGATACTTCAGAAATCATTGTAATATGTTAATTTGATTTCACCTGTAAATCCTTCATGAAAATATCTTATGAACTGTAAGAAGCAAGCAACAGCATAAAAATATACGAAATTTATAAAACTTGAACATGTAAGGAAAACCAGGGCTAGTTATTATTGTTATCAACATGTTGAAAACAGATGTGCTGCTTAATTTTTTATTTTTATTTTCTATTATTTTCTATTACTTTTTTAGGATTCTCTGATGAAAAAGAACAGCATTTATTTGAAATATAATTTTTTTAATAACAATATACTGTAAATGTTTTTACTGTCATGTTTAATTAATTTAATGCATCATTGCAGAATAAAATATTAATTAAAAAAAATATCTTAATGATTCCAAACTTGTAGGTAGTGCACATGACAATTCATAATAAAAAAAGGAAAGAAAGAAAAATCATACATTTGATATTTGTAAACAAACCAGTTACATCTCAGGTGGTGGGAAAGATAAAATGAGCTGGAAAAAAAAGAAACATAAATCTACATTTTGTCTGTTTTATTAAGCTAATTATTCCCCAGAAGTTCACTGTTCACCTATTTCCTTTTCCTGTCAAGATGGCTCCTTCCTGCAGAGCGTGTCTGTGAACTCAGTGAGAAGGAGTGAAAGGCGCTGTAGGCAATCACCTGTTAACTAAGCAAGCAAGATCTTTTATTTGGATCCTTTTTCAAGCCCCAGGCACTGATTTCCAGACCTGAAAGCGACTCCAGGTGGTGAGGGGCGGCAGAACTTGTGTGGCCTGTCCGCAGCTGCGGAGGTCAGAGTGAAGGTCAGGGGTACGGTGTCCAGTCACAGCATTAGTGAAGGGGCTAATGAATGCTCGCTCATGCCTCCTGCCTCGCTCCTCGTAGTGCTCCACGTTATTCAAACCGCTCTCTGTCTCTCTGGTGTCTGATCAGTCAGCGGAGCCGCGTCCACACTGTCACGACACTGAGGGATGGCCGTCCGTTCCCTAAATGCAAGCTTATGACTCACACGGATGTAACGGCTGTCATCCGTCTGCACGCTGATTTGCTCTGATTGTCCATCGGCATTGTTAACCCCTCTGTAACCCCGGAGAGAGTGATGAACTTGGCTGGGGGTAAACATTGCCCTTAAAGCATCCCCACACACATCCAGTAGATATATGAATTTCAATTGGATTTCAAATGGTCCGGACCTTGAGAGGACTTTGAGTGACCTTTGTCAATGCACCACTGTAGGGGAGAGAGCTTATATATTCAACCCCCTCAAGCGCAGGGATCAAGGCCGAAGATTCACCTTCAAAATGACATCAGGGCCTTTGCTTTTTCTGAATAGCTTATAGTGATTTTTTTTCTTCAGTTAATGCTAAAACGAGTGTTGCTGTTGTTGTTGCTCATACCTATTACTGTGTTTTTTCGCATAAAACTGTCACTCGTTGCACACTGTTACGAACATTAGTTATAACTGAAATCATGAGGCTTATTGAGGAAAGATTTTCTAACCATCCAAACTTACCGTTTTCATTCAGCAAATGATAAAACAGGCCAATTGACTTATATTGAAAGGACCACAAGCTTCCAAGGACTCCTAGTAAACCACCCAGCAACACTCTGGCAACCACCCAAGAACATCCAGTGTTATCTTAATATTATTTATATACTATTTATATTATTTATATGGGGAAGTCGTGGCCTAATGGTTAGAGAGTCGGACTCGTAACCCAAAGGTTGCGGGTTTGAGTCTCGTACCGGCAGGGATTGTAGGTGGGGGGAGTGAATGTACAGCGCTCTCTCCCACCTTCAATACCACGACTGAGGTGCCCCTGAGCAAGGCACCGAACCCCCAACTGCTCCCCGGGCGCCGCAGCAAAAAAATGGCTGCCCACTGCTCCGGGTGTGTGTTCACTGCTGTGTGCACTTTGGATGGGATAAATGCAGAGCACTAATTCCGAGTATGGGTCACCATACTTGGCCACATGTCACGTCACTTCACTTCACTTCACTTCACTTCACTAGGTAACACTTTAGTTTAGGGGCCAATTGTCACTATTAACTAGTTGCTTATTAGCATGCATATTACTAGCATATTGGCTGTTTATTAGTACTTATAAAGCACATGTTAATGCCTTATTCTGCATGACCATATTTTAGATCCCTTACTAGGCTTACTCTTAAAATAAAGTGTGACCATAAACTATTATGGTATTTATTAATATTTCATATTAGCTTTTATTTTATATTTTCAGTTGTTATTTCAGTTTGTTTAAAATTGTGATTTTCTTATATGCTTTTGTCATTTTTATTATTCTTTTTTAATATTTCTATTTAGCATTTTTATTTCATCTTTATTTTTAGTAATTTTTGTACTTCAACTTCAACTTATTTTATTTCAGTTAGACAGCTTTTCTAATTTGTGACCCTGGACCACAAAACCAGTCTTAAGTGTCAATTTTTTTTTATTATTATTGAGATTTATACATCATATGAAAGCTGTATAAATAAGCTTTCCATTGATGTATGGTTTGTTAGGACATGACAATATTTGACTGAGATACAACTATTTGAATATCTGGATTCTGAGGGTGCAAAAAAATCTAAATATTGAGAAAATCGCCTTTAAAGTTGTCCAAATGAAGTCCTTAGCAATGCATATTACTAATCAAAAATTAAGTTTTGATATATTTACGGTAGGAAATTTACAAAATATCTTCATGGAACATGATCTTTACTTAATATCCTAATGATTTTTAGAATAAAATAAAAATCTATAATTTTGACCCATACAATGTATTTTTGGCTATTGCTACAAATATACCCCAGTGACTTGAGAATGGTTTTGTGGTCCAGGGTCACATTTGATTTCTTTCCTTTAAATGTTTCTATTTAGCTTTAATTGATTTTTTATTTAAGTTTTATTAGTCAAATTAGTACTTCAACTTATATTATTTCAGTTGGGCAACATTTCAAATTTTTGTTAAGGGTTTTGATCTAATAATTTATATGTAATTTTATTCCAGCTTTTTTTTTTAATTAATAAAAACTGTATCTAATAGTTTTTGATAACAATAATAATACGGGCCAGAAACCACTCGCAACACTCCCTTAGCAAGGTCATTAGGCCGACTCTGAAATCGTGGCAGTTTTTTTTCTCAGAAAATATAAAAGTTACTTTTAAGAAATAGATTTTTTTCTGCATTCTTTTTAAAAAATTGTATCGTCATTTTGGAATGTTACCAGATTTGATATTAGAAATGTAATTTTGATAAATATACAGTAGTTGTAAACATTTTCTTATTAAATGCCATGCAGCGCTTAAAATGATGGCATATGAAGGTAGTGAACGATTACACCCACTTGAATAATGCAGGTCCATGTGTTTTTTTTTAAATAATTTCATAAAGTGAGGATTTGGAGATTAGTGGCACACGAGTCGTAGTACTTGTGCTACGTCCTCCCCCCCCCTAACTATTAGAAAAAAGCATTATTTATGAATAATTTTCACAATATTAAATAAAAACTGAAGAAAATTTGCACTGTTTATCACACTAGTGTACTTTAATGTTTAATCAGGGAGTTTGTTTTGAAAGGCTTTTATTTTGTACAAAATGGCACAAAGTCACACTTGTGGTGTTCCCGGTCAAAAATGACCCGGCCTCAAAAAATTGCTTATAAATCACTCATTATGCTATATTATCACGAAATATTGGATTCAATCTGTGATAATATAGCATAATGAGTGATTTATAAGCAATTTTATGAGGCCGGGTCCTTTTGGCTCTGTAAACTCGTAAGTGTGATAGGGTTCTGAACACAACACAAGGGTTAAAATTACTGTTTGCGGTTTTTGTTCTTGTCACCTGAGTGGGCATTTTTATAGTTAGATTAGCCACAGCTGGATTAGGAATGTCACATCTAGAGCATGTTCTACATCTTTTACTGAAATGACAGCTTTTAGCGATGTCAATCAAATGCATATGATCCTTCAGGTGCAGATCTGTGCGTACACACACACACACACACACACACACACACACACGCGCGTGCACACAGAGCCATGCCGGTCTCTGGCTCTTCATTTTTCAGTCTGCTGTGTTTGCAGCTGTTGGTTATCCCCCTGATCTCAGACAGACCTAGGCCGGGTGGTTTTGACAGTTCTGACGGCCGCTGTCCTAACCCTCAGCGCACAGAGAAATCTGCCCTCACCTGGCGCTCGCTTCCCACCTGTCCCCAGCCGAGCTGCACAGCTGACATCATTAAACTTGCATCCAAATGCCCGAGCAGACTGACACAGATGCGTCTATCAGGCAAGACAGATTCAACACTGGATACGCATGTGTTTAGCCCAGCCTGTGCCATGGATGAGAGTTAACATAATGTAAAACAAAGCACTAAAACACAATTCAGAATAAAACAGAAGGTTTGTGACTGGTAATGATCTCAACATTTGATCATTTGACTCACTGTGACGATGTTTTTTACTGTATTTCAGATTAAATAGTAACTTAGATATGGGTTACACTGGAGAGAGATTTCAACAATGGAGAATAACAAGTTCAACTTCATATTTAACTTTGACCTGGATTGTTATGCTGGTAACTTATGATACAAATTTCATTAATAATATAAATATAATATAATGTTTGTTTTAATATTTTTTTTAATTAATTTAGAACATTTCTGTAGTTGTCTCAGACTTTTTGCACAATAAAAATGAATATGATAAATTTTTATTCCATGTTGGCTTTATTGTAGTATATACTATAAACATATGTTGATTATGTATCTAGTCAGAAAGACACATGAGCAGCAACCTTTTTATTTTGGGTATGTCATTTATGTCCCCATGCCACAATGGTGGTGGGGGATAGAGAAGGGGTTAATACATTTTTAATTTGGGATCTATGCTGTTTTTGTTTAATAGCATAGTAGAGAGGAAATGGATGGAAAAAAAATAAAAAGGGATTCAAACCCACGTTTGCACATTATGAGTTCTGCAACTAACCACCAGGCCAAGTGTCTGTCAAAAACAACAACAATTATTTTTAAAATGAATAAAATAGCTTAATAAAAATATAATATTATTCATTATTTTATTTTATTTATTTTACACCAACCCTATGTTGTCATGACACAAGCCGAGCAAATGTCATGAACACATGCACTACCCAGAATGCCACAGCTCCAGTATTTTTGTTAATTTTTCTTGATCTTTCGTCTTCGTAATCATTAGATTTCTATAAATTTTCTACTTGCTTTTAGTGCTACATTCATCTGGGCTTTTTTAAGTCCTTTGTTGTATTCCTGAAACACCCCTTGATAAAAAGAAGATACAGTTTGATGCAACCCCAAGATTATGAACAGAATTATTAGTTTCTCCAAGAAAAAGTGAAGAGCTGAATTTATAAATGACAACTCATTTATAAAGGTAAGCACTCATTAAAATGGCAAATCCTAGGAGGCCTAGGTTTTATTGAATTGTACTTTTCCCGTTGCGGGTTCATTTTGGTTCAGATATAATGAAAACAATGAATTGGGAGATTAGCTTCCTGCATATTCTAGAACCCCATAATACACTCATCATAGAAAACATTCAAACGCTAGATTATTACTCAAGTAAAACGATAAGGTAGGAAGCAGAGAGAGCAGGGGGGAGAATAAATCAGCTTGCAGTGGGCCGCTAATCAACAGCTCCTTTCATTTGAATGCACTGGATTATTTATTTATTTATTTTTTGGGGAGGGTAATAAAAAAACCGGGAAGGACAGAAAGGAAAAATTGTGTATACATTTGATTGCGTTACAGCTCAGAAAAGCCCCAGCACTGTATCTAATGCACTGCACTGCAAGGCAGTCTTTTCCTGAGCGCTGCTCTCAAAGCCCAGCTGAATTGCTGTGACCTAGAGCAATTCTTGAACAAATAAGATTGCCTTCGTGTGTGCATTATTTTCTGTTGACATTTGCTAAGCACTTGGGCTGCTGGCCAGGGGAGACAGATGAGGGTCTAAAATGTGTCTGGATGTGCCGTGTCTTTAATGTTACCTTGGGAGGAGAAAAAAGACAATGGTATTCCTGTCCACAGCCATAGCGCGGAGCCCCGGCGTGTCAGAGGAGGGAATAGGTTATTTTATTCTCACTCTCCCCCCCCCTTTTCTACATGTGGACTTGGTTGTGATGTCTTAACTACTGGTTAATATGGGTTTTTCAGTGAGAGCAGAATAGCTAAAGGTGAATAAAATGCAGACATATGCATAATATAATTTAATGAGATGTACATCAAATTGAATTTTTCAATGATTTTGGCCTGTTTTCATGGAAGATAATGTAGATGATGTCATACATGGATTAAAAGCCACAAAACTCCAGTTTTGATTTCACAACGTCTTCAAAGAAATAATACTTATATTCAGGATGCATTAAATTGATAAAAACTGACAGATTTTTTGTTTTGTTTCAGATTTTTTTAAATGTTTCGTTTTGAAATTTAAAGTGTATCTACATTAGATAGAACTATATTATTTTATTTTTATAATTTTTCACGATACAAGTACAATACTCAAGTAAATGTACTTAGTTACTGTCCGCCTCTGTCTACATGCATATTTTGTAAGATACACCCGGCGATGATCATAACAGATGATATATCGCTGATTTGGAAGAGTGCTTTTTTCTTCACAATAAGCGGAGAGGAACGCCAGGAAGAGAGATATTTATGCGAGTATGGCTTTATGTCTTCCCGCAGCTGCTCGGTGTCCCCTCTCTGTATTAATCATCTCGGCGCAGATCAGAAGTGCGACAGGCCCGGCATCCTCCGAGATTAGCCTTCATCTCAGCGTCAAAGCCCACTCCAGACCCTTCCCCCAGGCCAAGACTCCTGCAATATCCCTAATCCTTTAGGCTAAGGATAATTTATGATCAAATAAAGAAAAGAAGGTCAAAGCTAATGTCACATTATGATCAGCCACCCTGGTTTATAAAAGTGGGACGGTTGCACTGTGTGGTCCTTTGTGGCGCCGGTACCTGGTCGCTGCACTACAGTAATTACCCCACTGTCACCCCGGTAAGTGGTATTAATGGCAACCATGTGCACTCTAGTCCGCGGCGAGCTTTGAGAATTGTGAGACGGGATTATTATGGGCATCCAGCTGCGTGTGAATCTAAACGTGCAGGTATTACTTGAGTGTTTACTCTACTCTTACCGATGTGTTTTGTGCACTTTTTGTGTCCACATATGTGGCACAAGTTGTGCGTTTCACATCAAAGACGACGGGGAGTCTTTTTTTCCTCTCTTGTTTCCATGTCTCCTTTCCTGCTTCGGTTTGCTCTGTTCTAGTTGTACTTTGTGCTCATTGTAAAGGAAAAAGCACTCTTCCAAATTACTGATACATCATCTGAAGTCATTAGCGTGGTGAATTTTTAAACAGCTGCATGTTTGTAAAATGCTAAATAATGATTGTGAGCTACAGTAGCAGCCCTCCCTCCCTTCCTTCCCAGCAGCCCCAGTCAGCTGCCTCCTGTCACACGCCATTCACATGCAGGGGCCAAACGTACCACATCCATTCTGATTGGGCATGAATATTTAATTGGGCGGCTCCAAATTATCCTATTTGTCATTCAAAACTGGTGTGTCATCAATATGGCGCCTTTTGTGATGTAGCTGCTGGGAGAAAAGTCCTCCGGCACAAAAGCTGGGGATTGATTTCCTCTGGGTGCCGTAGAGTGTTTGTAATTGGCTGGAATGTGGCGTTCCAGTGGGGCGACAACACAAAGTTCTCTGTTCTTACTGTAAATAACTTTACTTTGCATTGCATGTGGGGTATTTCAAGCAAAGTCTTATTTTCTTACAGATGTTTGAAGTGTGCAGATGCACCGTGCCAGAAAAGCTGCCCGACCAATCTGAGCATAAAGGCCTTCATTACCAGTATTGCAAACAAGGTATGTAGCGTATCTGCAAATTGACTTTCTAAATATCTTTTTAATAAATATCTCTGGTCTTATTGTGCTCAATTCAGCTGAAATAAAGTTTTGACTTTGTAATGTTTTATCGAAATGTGAGATCTTGCTCTGTCTCTGAAACAACTTTCCTTCACAGTGATGTCACTAGGCATATCATTGAGATACTGTTATAGTTTTTTTATCAATATTTAAAGTTTTAATATTAATTAATTAATAATTAATTAATATTAAATATTAATAATTTATGATTAGTATTTAAGTTAAAGTTTTAGTAGTTTTTTTTTTAATCTGTAAAAAAAAAAATTTATTCTTTTTAGTTATATGACAGCCTCTGAACTTGGTCAATACTAATCTTATATACAGGCACTGGACTAAAAATACATTCAATCAATCATCGCTCCCAAAATTAATTCAACGGGTCAACTTGTTAATGCTATAAATTAATTACAACAATAAAATACATTCATAATCGAATGCGACTCATCTGCGATTATGAACGCGATATTGCAGTGATCTATGGCTCTGTGTATAAATGCCGCTCCATCTGAAAACACGTGATGAAGCACGTATTAATCACAGAACCGGCTTTACTGACAAGATGCGATTTATCGTGCAGCCCTAAGTTTGTTTGTTGATCACAAAGTACAAAGTAGATGAGGAAAAGCGCTATGAAATGGTGCGCTGTGATTGGTTGAGCGGATATATCGCATTCTGCAGAGAAGGGAGACTGACGTTTGTCGCGGTTTGGGAAAAAAGGGAGAAAACATGACAGAATAATTCGGCAGATATCGCATTTTGCGTAAAATTAAAAATGTACTTTTCAATACCGACCAGATACAATACTGATTTTGGCGGAAACTAAATAAATAAAAAAAAAAATGGCGTTTATCGCATTTTGGAACCAAACTCTTCATTCATATATATCCTTTAGTTTTGTTTTATATAAATTGTTCTTATAATTTTTAATCAATAGCCTTTAGTTTATGTCATACTGTAGTCTGGCAAAACATGTTTAGCTACTTTCTATTGCTAGTCAGTTGCAGGTCACATTAGGAAGAGGGGACATTGCCATTTTCAAGAGCATTTTATTGGACAGAAATTCTTATTATACCCCTGTGCATGCAGGATGAGTCATCTGTATTTTTGGTCCATTTTCCAGGAAGAGAAAGAGTATTTGAAATGCATATGTATTCACAAAAAGCTAAAATGTTTTGGAATACACTCACATATAGATGGCCTCAAAGCTAACAGACATGGACTAGACAGACATGGGTGTCTATTTCTAGGTATCATCATTTATTTTAGCATAAAAAAGTCAGATATAGCAAGCCAACAAATCAGGGACACATCAGCCCAATAATAAACAGCAAAACAAACAGAAAGAACTATTATCTAACTCATCACATTTCATATATTTCCCCTTACGTTGTACAACAGGTTCCTAATATAAGATATGTAACTTTCATATCAAATATATTTCTGTAGAGGAAGGCATTTTTATTATGGTATTAATGTTTACATTTCATATTGTATGAATATGAAATGTCATATTTTTCTTGCTGTGCTTTTTTTTTCCTTTTCATCTGTAGTGTGCTCTTGGGTTGATTAGATTTTTTCCAAACAGACTCCAGGGATTTCAAATGCCGGTACATAAGTCACGTCTTACATATGCATATCTTGCTTTATCTAAAATTCATCATGTAGTTTAATTAGATTAAGAAACTCAATCTCAATCCCATTTTTTTCTGCATTTACATGTGTGTATTTTCATACTTTGCTCCATACAACAGCGCTTCTAAACTTACTTTGCTTCAGAATCCAGATTTAACACCCCAACTGGTCAATCTGAACACAGTCTCGAATGGGAGTGAGTTGTAGTAAAAGCATTTCTAAAAGCTTGTAAATAATTAACATTCATTGGTTTTACAGTAATAAGATTGGCGTGAAAAAGAAGTTGGTGTTTTTCAAGATGCTCTCAAGGATAAAATGACCATCAGCCTTCACGTCTTTGCAAATGGCAGCATTTCCCCACAATCCACCACAAACTCACACCCACTTTTCAGTATTGATTGTTTTTTAGACTTGCATTTGCGTTTGTAATTTGTTATTTTTTCAGAATTGTGATTTGTTTTGCACTTCTTGGCCACCGTAGAAAACAGTTTAAACAGTTAAAATTGTAATAATATTTCATAATATTACTGTTTTTGCTGTATTTTTGATTAATGCAGCCTAGGTGAGCTTAAGAAACTTTTTTCAAAAAACAGTAAACATTTTTACTAACACCAAATTTTTTAATGGTAGTAGTAGTTACTGATTTGAAGTGCTCTATGTAGACAGGTACTGCAGAACTTAAAATAGACTGCTTTAGTATGTTGCTAAGCAAATTACACTTTCCTAATAAGCACAAACAAATTAAAATAAATACATGATGTGCACATATGGGATGAAATATTCAATTTTTAATTAGATTGAACAATTTTAGCTATATATTATAGTATTGAGTAAAATATGCATTTATTTTTTTGTCATATTTTTTGCATGTACAAATATGTATGGATATGCAAATACAAATGGAATTTGGCCAAAGTACGGTATCTTAAATGGCAACATCATATTACTGCCAACTTTTTACAATCACTGTCTGTTTGTGATTACTAAAAATGCTAGATCTAGATGTGTAGCTTGCTAGGTTGCGTAAGACATTTTTGTGTTGATGTTCACAGAATTATTATGGAGCGGCTCGGACCATTCTCTCAGACAACCCACTGGGTTTGACGTGTGGGATGGTGTGTCCCACCTCAGACTTGTGTGTCGGGGGGTGTAACTTGTATGCGTTAGAGGAAGGACCCATCAACATCGGGGGACTGCAGCAGTTTGCCACTGAGGTACGACTCTTTTCCATTATTTTTTGCCTTATTGGACATGCACAATAGAGAGTAAAAGGAAGTAATTGGGAATCGGGCCATGTTTGCATGTCAGATTCAAAACCGTCGTCATCATCCACATGAGCATCACAGCTCAACAACCAGTAATCGCTAGGCCAAGGCTTTGAAAAGGTATATTTGAGTTTCATAGGGAGAAAATATTTCCTATTCATTCTCTGATTTCCATATTAGGTTTTAGTCAAAATGAATTTGATGGATTAGACTGCATATGAAAGGAAAATTGCAAAAAATTTAGCAACTCTAAATGCTTAAGGTTTTTTATATCTAAAAATTGCTGCATAAGAACTGTTCCCTTGTGTTTTAGTGGAGTTAACCTGTTAGAAAAGAGTGCATTCGTGTTTGGTTGGATCCATAGAGTGTAAATAAAGATGGACGACACACCTTCACTCTCTTCCATTATAAAAAAGTGAAGCCGCCAGTGTCCCAATATGGCTCCGACATCTTGCGCTGATTAGGGACCAGAGTCTGTGCAGTAGTGAGCGAAGTAGAGCCGTGTCAGCAAGGTCCTGCCCACACTCCTGCAGAGTATTAATATTAATATAATACTGTCAGCTGCCAATCATGACGCCACACTCCCATTTTTATTGCATCAATTGACTAACTAAAACCAAACGTATTTTAAAAATGTATTTGAAGTGTAATTTCATTTAGTTTGTCTCACGTCCCATTTGATTACATAGAGAGGGTGGGGTTTATGACCTATACTGGGTCCATCCACCTGGGGGCTTCACTTTTCAGGACTTGTGTGGCACACTTGGTTGGATCTCGTATGCGGTCATGAAGAAATTGTGTTGTGTGCCAGTGTTAATGAAGTCTCTCAGCTATAGTCGGCAGCAGTATGAGCTCCCGATGTGTGACACTCTCCGCTGCCACAGCCGAGATTCGTCTCAGCGGCCCGTTCCTCTGACACAACAAACGTCAACTTTGCCATTGGTGAGCTGACGCTGAGGAAAAGAGGAATAGCTTGTCTCGTGTCAATCAAGATGAGCTTAAGATGCAGAAACCAATGGAAGCAATAGATATTTTATGTCTAAAACACAAGATGATGATCTGCAGGTCATGTTCAGAGGAAGTGACTAAAAAGGTGCAAGTGCTGGTTTGCATTAAACAAATCTGTGAGGAAATTTACAGGAAATCGTGCAGGGCAGGGTTTACGTAAGCACTGTTATTGTAAACCTAAATACATAGAATTTGTTTGGTCACATTGATTATTTTTTTGTTTTAAAATGATGGAAACTTCAGGTGTGTTATTCATTATTCGTGTATTTATGTTTTGCGTTACAGGCGACAGTTACAGCTGCTAATTAAATAGAAATGAAAGTGGGTGGGTTTGATTGCTCGACTTGACCCACAATTGTATGAACAGCTAAGTGGGAGTTTCCTGTAGCTGGTGAAGGTTGATGGTCAATGCAGTGTTCCAGCCTTACTAAAATAAACAATATTGCAACAGCGAGGACACAAAACACCTGTTCACATAGATGCTGTGTATAGCACTCCAATCGCAAATGTACCTTTTGTTCATATAGCTTTACAATATGGATGCACAAAATATAATGTGTTATCTATGGAAGCTTTTTATTGACTTGGGATAAAAAAATTAAAAAGGGAATTGCATCTTTATATCTCACAATTCGGACTTTTTTTCACACAATCCTGACTTTTTTTTTCAGAATATGATAAAAACTCAGAATTACTTAATTCTGAGAAAAAAGTATATTAAACTCACAATTATGTGTTTATAACTGTGAGATTAAAAAAAATAGAATTGTGAGACAAGAAGTCGCAATTACCTTTTTTTTTAATTTTTTAGTCACACGGTGGAAACAAGCTTCCATAGTTATTTGACTATATTAGAGGTTTTAAATTTTGTTACGTTTTAATTTTCATATCAGTCGATGTTAGATATACAAGCCAGTAGTGGACATTTAATTTTTCATGCTTATTTGCCCTATTTTTATATTTAGGTTACCTTTCCATAATCTACTGCACACTAAAGTTAATTTATTTTCTATTTAAATCTTTTATAAAATTCATATAATTATCAGCTTACCACTTTAATATTTATTAAAAATATTATATATTCTAAAAATATTATAATATAGGCCAGAAATTTGAACCATTTAACTGTTTAATTCAAACAGGTTTTTTTTCAACAGTGTTTTTTTCTGCAAGTAGTGTAAACATGTTCAAAATAATGCAAACCCATTTAGTGTGAATAGTAGTTGAAGGTTCATTATTTAGACACAAACGCAGCATAAATGTTCCTGCTCTTTCCTTTGTGCCTCTTTAAAGCTTCAGGGTCTCTTCTGAATGTATATGAGCAAGCACGCACTACAAATGCAATTTAAAAACATGCCTGCTTTAGCTGGCTGTATTTCAGTGTTGCCGGAGGGTTTGTTTATCTTTACCTTAAGCAAAAGCGAGCATGTTTCTTAACTGACTGCTAGGAGGGGGAAATGGCGAGCACGACAGTTCATTTCCGCCCACCTTTGTAACCCGACCCCACCTGTTCCACACAATCACCACAGACTAAAAAAGGAAGCTCTTTGGCATGTTAAGTTTCATTACTTCATGAAGGATAAGAAGAGCAATTACAAAAGCAGTCTCTCTCTCTTGTGCCGCCCACCTCTGCTGTGACTTATTAGACATCTCTGTCTAGGTGGCAGCTCCTCTCTCCTTAAATGTGAGAGGTCAGTCTGGTTATCGAGCCGATAATTCGATAACCTGAGAAAAAAGGGCTATCCGTTATTCAGTGGCTGCTCCTGTGTTTGGCCTGCAATCACAGATAACTTGGAGTCTCTTTTCAGTTACAGGGGAAATGCAGCGTTGGTGTCCAGAGGTGGCAGAGCACATTAGCATCTTGTCATGTCATGTCATGTCATGATTATGAAGGTGTCATGTCAGTCTTATGCACACCCCTTCAAGTAAAGTGTTACCTTTATTTATATTATATAAATAAATATATATTATGCCATTTCTCTTATTTTTATGCTAACTTAAAGTTAATCAGGAAAAATACTGATAATTGAATAACACTGTTAAATGTAGTCTTTAGCAAATCCCAAAATTACCAGTCAAAAGGTTGGAAACATTGTTTTTTTTTTAAAGTATATTATGCTCACCAATGCATAATTTTTATTTTTTTGGATCAAAAATACATGAAAAATTATTTAATAAAATATTATTACAATTTAAAATTTAGAAGAATATATTTGTCAAATATAATTTATGCTTGTATGGACAATATCTTAATATATATACAGTGGGTACGGAAAGTATTCAGACCCCCTTAAATTTTTCACTCTTTGTTATATTGCAGCCATTTGCTAAAATCATTTAAGTTAATTTTTTTTCCTCATTAATGTACACACAGCACCCCATATTGACAGAAAAACACAGAATTGTTGAAATTTTTGCAGATTTATTAAAAAAGAAAAACTGAAATATCACATGGTCCTAAGTATTCAGACCCTTTGCTGTGACACTCATATATTTAACTCAGGTGCTGTCCATTTCTTCTGATCATCCTTGAGATGGTTCTACACCTTCATTTGAGTCCAGCTGTGTTTGATTATACTGATTGGACTTGATTAGGAAAGCCACACACCTGTCTATATAAGACCTTACAGCTCACAGTGCATGTCAGAGCAAATGAGAAGCATGAGGTCAAAGGAACTGCCTGAAAAGCTCAGAGACAGAATTGTGGCAAGACACAGATCTGGCCAAGGTTACAAAAAAAAATCTGCTGCACTTAAGGTTCCTAAGAGCACAAGGTGCCTCCATAATCCTTAAATGGAAGACATTTGGGACGACCAGAACCCTTCCAATCGAGGGAAAGATGAATGCGGCCAAGTACAGGGATATCCTGGACGAAAACCTTCTCCAGAG
>NW_015557091.1:3816123-3834375 GCF_001515605.1 Sinocyclocheilus anshuiensis | reverse complement strand
ATATATATATATATATAAAAAATGTTTTGATGTAAAGTTTGCCTTAATTTCTGCTGATCTGATGAGCATTATGTCATTTAGTACAGCCACCGTCTTGTTCAGAGGAGGTTGTTTGCATGTCTGTGGGACTAATGTATGGTACCTTTTACCTCCATGAAGTTTGGCCTGCTGCCACATGGCTTTTCAGGTGTAGTCTGAAGTCCATTGTTCGAATGTAGGCATACTGATCTGTCAAGAGATGAGATTGTGCTTTGAACTGCCACATTGTTTGTTTCATTGAAACCGCAATAATAGAAGAGTCTATAAACTGCTCTCAGGGATTATTAAAAATGCATTGTCATATAGCAATTTGGTCTTCACAGTCCATGAAACTCATGAATTACTATATTAATATCACCTATATTGTTGCCTGTTCAGGCATAATATTGTATTAACAATGCAGGCTTTTACATATGGATCTGACTAATCTTATTAGGAAGACAAAGCGTCAGCCCTCCTATTTTACTACTTGTAATGGATATACCGCCACAGGCTCCTCATTAATGCCTGTTTGGATAACTTGCTGTGTTTTTTATGTATCTGCTAACTATCTTTATGTTGATGTCTTCATCTGCATTAAAAACTCTGGCACAATGAATGAGTTTCTGAAATTCCTTTTTCTTTGTCTTCTCATTTGGGTCCTGTTTTTAGGAGCTGAATGAGTTCTTTGTGTCGGTTTTGTCTTAGCGCCTCTGAGTGGGCTTTCTGCTTTGGCTTTTAATAGTGAAGTGATGAATCAAATTGCCGCATGGTTTATATATTCATGTGTGTAATGTTTTTTTCTTCTCAGGCAAATTAGGAGGATGTCAGACTCTGCATCCAGGCAGACACTCAAAGCTTGTGTTTTCTCAATAGACACAATATCACTTTTGACCTCTGAATGTGAGAGTGGTGTTTGTCCCAGCAGAGCTGGTCATTAGCATGCTGCTTGGGATGATCTGCCTGATGATCTGGTATTCCCACCAGACTTTAGAACTAGATTAACCAGCAAAACTTGTTCAGTGAGCTACACCAGAAAGACTATCTTTGACCAGCTTAATCAGAACGATGGCTAGAATGACAGAATGGTGAATGGATGGATGAATGGATTGGTGGATGAATAGATGGATATATGGTAGATAGATGTATGGGTGAATGGATTGATAGATCTGGTTTCACCAGAATGTCTATACTGATATTCCAGCTTCATCAGTTAGACTTTATGGTTTCCACCAATTATGTTGGCACCAAATTTGAACTAACCAGCATGAACCAGCCAGAAATTCATGCTAGCTAGTTTGATCTTGAATTTCTTGCAAATTTTCTGAAGGTTTTCAGAACTATAAAACTGACTCTAATTTCCCAATGAAGGTACAATTACAAACATGCATTGCCTTTCTTCTGGTGTGTTTGCAGGTGTTCAAACAAATGGGTGTTCCTCAGATACGGAATCCCGATCTCCCGCCTCCAGATCAGATTCCTGAGAGCTATCACACTAAAATAGCTCTGATTGGCTGCGGCCCCGCCAGCATCAGCTGTGGCTCTTTCCTGGCCCGCTTGGGTTATGATGACATCACCATTTTCGAGAAGCAGAGGTTCATTGGAGGACTGAGGTCTGTAATTACTCTAACCCATGGTTCATACTCAGAATTCTCATCCTGTATCTAAGATGGTCCACTAAAGGGCATTGTTGATCCGGCCAGCCACAATCAATATGGGGCACATTGTAGAAGGTCAGAATAATTAATGAATGGTTTCTGTAATTGGGAATATTCATCTCTCAAATGCCGAGCTGGGATGAGGTTATCAGTTACTTGCTGTTGTATCTCCACCGCTGTTTAGTTTAACCAGCATGTCAATTGCATACAGGGGGCCTTGAATATCCAATGCAGCTCAAATCCGGTACTAGAAACAAGACTCTGGGGCTGTGTTCTCATTTAGACTGGCACAATTAAAGACTAAATAACCTATAACATAAGAAAGAATTCCAGAGATGGAACAATCCTTAGCACAGGGTGGAATTTTTATGTTTCCTTCCCTTAACTTCTCATCTCTAAGGGACTCCTTCTTACTCCCCTTCCTTTTCTTCTCATTTCATTTTCCCTCTCTTGATTTTCAGCTCTTCCGAGATCCCGCAATTCCGCTTGCCGTACGATGTGGTTCAGTTTGAGGTGGATTTGATGAAAGACCTGGGAGTGAAGGTAATGAAAGCCATCACACCTCCCTATCCTACCCCTCCTTCATGCCCCTGTGCACTCCCACCTGCCTCTTTTGAAGCCGGGAGGGGCGAGAGGTCTCAGGGAGGATCAGTGGTCCAAATGTCAGCCGCATTAATTAAGAACAATTAAAAGTTGCATTAGGGGTGGCAGACAGCGGCAGCCGAGCACCTCGGGGCTGCACACGCCTGTCTGTTTGTTTCCTGAATGTTTCAGCTACGGGAAAGGGCAATCAATAGTTGTCATCCGGCACACCTGCTCAGGATTCATTTTACACAGGAAATGCTTTTTTCCGCAGTTCGTGAAGAGCTGAGGATGATTGGGAGGGAGGGTGAGATGACAGATTTGCATGTTCCCTCAGTACCTATAAACAGACTCAGGGAGAGTGGGAGTGGATGTAAGGCTCTGGAGGAGGACAGACACTTTTCCGCTGACACAAGAAGTATTCAGATACGCCCTCCTGTGAAGCAGACACAGTTTTACAGGCCTTCAACTGAGCTTCGTTTTTTTCTTTTTCATCCTTCTTTGCTTCCTAACTTGTCCTTTGCTTTCATCTTTTCTTTGCGACTGGCTTCTTGACTTTTTTCACATTTTTTTCCTCATATGCACAAAAAAAGAGTTGAAGACGCCAACATGAAAGCTCGAACAGAAATGTTTGCTTCTTTCCTTCCTTCCTTCCGTCCATCCATCAGTCTGTCCATCCTTACTTCTTTCCTTTCGTTCTTCCGTCCAAACTTCTCACCATCCATCCTTCTTTCTTTTCCATTCTTCCTTCCTTCCTTCCTTCCATTCTTCTCAAACAAGACTTCTTTCATTCCTTCCTTCCTCTCTGCTTTTTTTTTCTTTTCTTTTCTTTTCTTTTTCTTTACTTTCATTTCATTTTCTTTTCTTTTACTTCCTTTCCTTTCCTTCACTTTCCTTGCTTTCTTTTAGAGAGGCTTTTCCTATGTTTTTCCACTGACATAAGAAGGATTCAGATACGCCCACCTGATACCTCTAACAGACATGATTTTACAAACCTTCATATGAGCTTCTTTCTTTCATTCTTTCTTTCTTGTTTTCTTGCTTTTTTCTTCATTGTTTTTTTTTTCGGCAGACAGAGACTTTTCCAACCGTTTTTTCCACTGCCACAAGATGAATTCAGAGAGGCCCTCCTGCAATCTCAAACAGACCCCGTTTTACATGCCTTCAGATGAGCTTCTGGTCTTTCATGGAGAATTTCTGTGGTCTTGCTTCTATTGATATGGCTTGTTTGAACTCTATTTCAGATTGTCTGTGACCGAGAACTCGGCCAAGATGGAATGACGCTTCTCTCGCTGAAAGAAGAGGGATACAAAGCTGTGTTCTTTGGAATTGGTCAGTTTATATGCATCTTCACACATTGTCTTGTCTATTATGTGGACAGACAAGCATGTACACTGAAAAGATGGAGAAAGCCTCTTTTTCTCTGAGTCACTGGCAGCTTCCTGGCTCCCTGTCTGTGTTAATGGCTATGGATGATCCACTTGACAATTTCTCCCCCTCTACCAGTAACCCCATTCACATCTCATTTTCCGCCCGACTCCTTGAGCTGCCGGTTTTTTTGTCGTGCTAACCTAACAGTGCATGGTCGGCCTGCCCACTGCTTCTCAGTGGAGGACACCCTGGTTTCTCATCAGATCCCTCTGCCCTGTTCTTTTCCAGCTGAGCCATTCACTGCCATTACATGTTGACCCTCAATGCTCCTCAGCATCTTGTAGTGTCAGGACTGAATCCTGCTCGAACAATAGGAACAACTCTTCTCTTCTCTTCTCTTCTCTTCTCTTCTCTTCTCTTCTCTGTTTATTGGCTTCTTTTTCTTTTCTTTCTTTCTTTCCTTCCCTTGTTTCATTTCTTTCTGCTATATTTCCTTTCCTTTTTGATTTCCCTTACTTCCTTCATTTCATCCTTTTCTTCTTCCCTTTGCTTTATTTCCTTCTTTCTCTCCTTCCTTCTCCTTTCGTTTTCTTCATTTTCCTTCCTTCTGTCCTTCCTTCCTACTTTTTTCTTTCATTTGTTTTGTCCATCCTAAGTTTCTTCCTTCCTTACATTCCTTACCTCTTCTTTTTCCTTATTTAATTCGCTTCCCTTTCGCTTGTCTTCCTTTCTTATTTTTCTGTTTCTAACTCTCTGTTTTCATTTCTCTCTCATTGTGTTTACTGACTGTTATCAGTATCAGAAGATGATATAAGACGTGACCTTTTGCTATTAGAATCAAATAATAATTATCATATTGGAACTAGCAGTGAGGAGCTTTGCTTTTTATTTTCAGACTGTGTGGAATCTCATCGTTATTATTTTTTTTCCCCTTTTTTTCCCAAAGCCAAGGAACAAATAAATGTATTCTTGAAAATGATATCTTCTGGCTATATAAGTTCTAGAATCCCATGTTGCTTATTAAAATTAATCAAAGAGGCTCTACTTTACATTGTAAAGCATTTCTAATTATGGCTCCTACACTGTAAAAAGTAATGAGTTGAACTTACTTGCAAAACCTGTGGAAACTGATTGCCTCAAATTTCTCAAGCAAATTAGTTTATAATTTTTGAGAAGTTATTAATATAAATATGATGATTGTGAAACGCTCTACTGGATTATGAGGCAGCAACAGCTTGTGGGCAAGCCAAAAAGCTGAAATCTTACTGTTATTTGACAGCTTGAAGAAAAAAACATTCAGAACCCTATCTGTAAAAAAAAAACAAGAAAAAACCTTAACCATTTCAAATTGTATTCACTCTAAAACTGTATTCATTGTTCTTTGCACCAGACAATGGAAACAGACCTTTAATCCAACAAACTAGATGCTCTTAAGTACTGTTTACTAAAGTTGTTTAGTTTAACTATTGCATCCACCTGAAAGTTCACATAACACAGTGTAATTAAGTAAATTCAACAAATTTGTAAAAATCAGTTATGTTTACTCGCTTTTCTTAAGTAGATTCAGTGATTACTTTTTACAGTGTAACCGAAGAAACTTATATCTGCTGAACTAAAATAATCTTATTACTAGAATAGCATAAATTTGTATAGAAATAAATTAAACTGTGATTGTGTGGCCCCCACATTGATTTTAGGAATTCAAACATTGCCTAAAGCTGTCCATGTGACTGCCTTATTGTACCGACAAAATGAGAAAAAGAATTAGTATAATTCATTGTTTTGAAATGCTGGTCTCTTAATACTGGCATCCTAATTATTAGTCTTTTACGTAGAGCATTTTTGGATTTCTCCACAAAGGGATATAAAGAAATTTCGACTGTGGGAGAAAGTGAAAGCGCTGAGTGTTTGCAATTAATTTCTCACGAGTCCTTTACGGTCTTTTTAAATGTCATCCACTCACATGATTGACATGCTAATTTCTCCCTGGCAATATGCAAAAATATGCAAAGTGGAAGCCAGGTTGAGGAAGTCAGATATAAGAGCATTGTTTCTAGGCTATAGGCTCAGGAGTCAATGGCTTTAAAGAGTCAATTAACACCTTAACTGCCATAGAGTGATGGGGTCTGTGATCTCTCTCTCTCTTATTTTCCAGATGTCTTTTTGATTTCATTGTCACCTTTATGACAACAAGAATGAAACACTATACAGTAAGTCAATTAATGATATAATGTACCCATAATGCCCTAAAAGCAGTGGAATATTAGTACCAACCACAAAATATTACTCAAAGTTAGTATATATGTTATTAAAAGCGTAGCGATCAATAAATGCAATGACATGATCAAAAGATGTACGCTCAGCACTGAGATGAGATGTTTCTGGAGAATACTTGAAGTTTTTAAAAGCTCCACAATCAATAGTTGCTACGAGTTGGCGGCAGTGATCGTTGGATGCTAGTCAATATGAGGTTATAATATTATACTGTAAAAATGACCCATTGTTTGTTTATGCTTCTGAAATACCACCCAATATGTCAAGAATCTGACACTGAATATGTGCTGCTACAAAAATGGAAACACATTTCTTTCAGAATGTTCCGTTGTCACTGGCAGCAATGTTAATTAACACCCATATAGAGGGAATTTATAATCTGTGAGGTTATGTAACATCTTTATGTACTAAACTTTAGTATGGCGAGCATCGATATAATTATAGCTCAAACTTAAGAGTTAGTTTTTTGTGCTACGGATATATAAATACCTTAAAATGTGTACTATTACATTTATAAGTGATTGAATTTACGATTTATGGCTGGTGGAAGATTGGACAGATGAATTAATACCACAGATTTATGTTGAAGAAGGTACCCGAGTCATATCTATAGACCACAATACCCTAACATTGTAGCAGCAAGCATGTTTTCTTCATAAAATGTAAAAATCTAGTTTAACTCTTCACCTTTTTTTTTTTCACTGTTATGCAATTCATAAGGGTCAAAGAGGTCAGGGACGGCAGAGAAAGGGCCTCCTGCCAGTGTCGCCCCCTCCTCTCAAAAGATGCCCATAGATAAGTCCTGATTAACGAGAGGGGTTCTGCTCTCCGGGTGATGTATTATTTTTTGATTTTGCATGGTGAAAGGGCCTCGGCTGCGAGAGTACCGCACAGAAGCTCATCCAGGGATCGTTGCTGAAGAAAATGTGATGCATCAGGAGACAAATGGAGACACATTAATTACAAAGAGCGCTGTCTCAAACCCTGGAGTTTTTGTTAAAACCCAGTTTGTCACGCCATACCACAAAGTTTCCCGTTCTTTCTGAACTTCCTTTTGTATTTTGGTGATGATCAGGTGATTGAGGTGACAGGTGTTTAGTTGATATGCTTCCTGAACAGTCTTGCAAAAATGTAACATTACACACATTATTTGTAACAAATTAACACTGAACATAAACTGTATTGTAAAGCCATGTTGTTGATGTTTATGGAGAAATATACAAATATTGATTCGTACCAACTACACCACTGGTTATTTTTATGTATTCATCATTTTTGGCTCACTAAACTCCTGTTTTAATTAGGCTACACATGAGTACACAAACGCATAGATTAAGGACAGCATTTTCAAACCCCTCAAACACATAAAAGCAGCTTTTTATAATTATTGACTGACATTCGTACTAACAAGACTCAAGTACCTGCTCAGAGATATGAGGCACATGTCTGCAATTTTGGAAGTCTATGTACAATTTTGAAAGTCTGTGTTTTTTATGTTGTTTATTAGACATGACACCTTGACAGCTTTAGTTGGTGGAAATGCCAGAATATCATCAGGATATCATTAAATTCATTTAGAAGCTTTCAACATTGTGTTCGGCATCCCCTAATGAGAATCACTGGTGATTTGCACCAAGTCTAATGTGTGAGACTACACCTTCAGCATGGGAGTATTTAATGTGAAGTTTGTGTATATATAGTATATATGTATATACAAATATATAAATAAATATATAAATGTATAATATTGAAATTTAAATATGCAGTAAACTATTAATATCCAAATTTTATTCTAAAACTCAAACATTTTATTAAAGACTCTTAAATCTGATTGAATTGGCAACATTTGAATATTTGAATATAAGTGTAGGTAATTTAAATTTATATGTACATTTACATGCTGTATATGTATATATAATGGCAGGCAAAAGTTTGGCATAATTATGATTTTTAATGTTTTTGAAAGAAGCATCTTATACTCACCAAGGCTGCATTTATTTGATAAAAAAATATAGTAATATCGTGGAAAGTTTTTACAATGTAAGATAACTCAATTTTATATATTTTAAAATGCAATATATTCCTGTGATGGCAAAGCTGAATTTTCAGCATCCATTACTCCAGTCTTCATTGCGATCCTTCAGTAATCATTGTAATATTTTGATTTGGTGCTCAAGAAGTTATATAAATGCATGCATATATATATATATATATATATATATATATATATATGAACCGGTGAGCCAAAACATTATAATCATCTCTGGTAAATGAACAATCAGTTCATGTAATCAGTGTTTTGGTGCAGGAGAAATGGACAGGAATATAAATCTGAGTGACTGAATGACAAGGGTCAAATTGTTGTGTTCAGACAACTGTGTCAGTGCATCTCAGAAATAGCGAGGCTTGTGGGATGCTCCTGGTCAGCATTTGTGAGAACCTACCAAGAGTGGTCCGAGGAGGGACAAACCACAAATTGGTGACCGTGTGTATGGATTCCAAGGCTCATCAGTGGTAGAAGGTCTGTGGAGACAGTTTTAATGATGGACCGCAAATATCTGCTACTTTTACATAGCGTAAATAGAATCACTATTTTCACTTAGTGTAAATAGCACATCACTAAAAATACTGCTGTTGTCACTTAGTGTAAATTTAATATATCACTATTTTCACATAGCGTAAATAGTATCTACTTTCACTTAGTGTAAATAGCATCCAATGTAATATGTAATGAAAAAAGGAAAAAGAGAGTTCTGCAAAAGGCAGATTCGAACTCTGGTTGACCGCATCATATGCTTCCTCCACGAGTATCGCTATCTACGACCTGCACCACTGCAGATGCTGATTAACACTGTCCAACGAGATAAAATAAATATGACACAAGTGAGTTTATTCTCAGCATTTAATTTCGACTTTTTTTCTCGAAATTAAAAAAAAAAATTTCTCTAAACACAACAACGTTTTCTCGTAATTTTGAGGTTATTCTTAACATTTAATTTTGAAATTTTTTCTCGAAATTTTATTAGTTTTTTTCTCGAAACACAACGACTGTATTCACGAAATTTAATTATTTAATTCTCAACATTTTATTTCGACATTTTTCTTGAAATTTAACGAGTTTAATCTGACATTATTATGACTTTAATTGCGAGATGGTTTTATTTTTTTATTACTACTTGGCCCTAATCCTCTTCTATATAAATATGATCTGTCTATTTATAATAAAATAAAATGTTAATTTAATATGGCATTTTGTAGTAAAAATAAAAATAAATATATTTTTTATTTTTTAAAGAATTATTAGATTTTTTAATAAGACATTTATATCTTTTATTGAACAGCTGTTTTTGTCGAATTGCAGTGATTTTGCCACAGTTAAGGGAATCTTTGCACTAAAGTGCTTTTGATTGTGTTTTAAAAACACTTCTTAACTGTGGTAAAATCAGAAACACAGCCTCTTGTTGCTTTTTCAGTGATATACAGCAACAGGAGGGCACTTTAAAAACCTGAATGCTGCCAGTTGCCGTCACATAAAGCTTTTCATATAAACCTGTTGTAAAACTAAAGCCAGAAGACTGCTCTGTCAAACAGAATCAGCTATGCGAACACGGCTCGAAGGAAGACGGGCTGGTTATTGGTGAGCTAGCGTTTATTCGTAGGCCACACGCTGGCTTGTTTGGTGAAGGTTAACTTTAAAAACGTGGTAATTGCAGTGTTATTGACGACTTCTGGAGATGTGTGAGAGGTGGGCGTCTAATTATTGTATGATTTAATGACCAGTTTCATTAATAATAAGTTAAACTTTTTAAATCATGCTGTGTGCTTTCACCTCTCTGCCCTTGGCTTTTTAAGCCAGACAGAGCGGATGAATCCGAGAACGGTGGGTGGAGAGGTCCTGTCGGATACCTGGATGATACACCACAGGAGGCTGTTAAAATCTTAGCAACTCTATTTTCTGCTTTTTGTATTTTCACATGAGGGTGTAAAAAGGATACGTTTACTAAAGGCTTGTTTGAATTAAGCAAACGAAGGTGTTGATGCATGTTGTAATGCATTTCCTTGCAATCACTTTGATATAACAAAGAGTGAAAAATTGAAGGGGGTCTGAATACTTTCCGTACCCACTGTAGCTGATTGGTTCTGACAGCAACACCCCAGTCTTCCATCTCTCAATCACTTAGTGCCTCATTACCACTGTCTTATGCTTTCCATCTCAGTCACAGTGGATCTCGTGAACTTCTCACGTTACAGTTCTCGCAAATGCTCTGATCTCTGCCAAAGGGTTTTATCTTATTAAGACACCATCGTGCCTTGAACAAGGTGCAGCATTCACTGCATTTAAACCGCAACAAAATCATGCTTGCATGTCCCGATTTAGATGTACAGAAGATTGAGAGATTTTCAGAACTCACTTTGTCCGGGCTTCTTTAGAATGGATGATAATTGTGGGTTTTGAGGCATCAGAGGCCTGACGCTGATGTCTAAACATCGCTCCCACTGAAACCACCAAGATTACATTATGTGTGATTATGTTTAATGATGTTAATAACACTAAACATTCGGAAAGTGATGCAACAGACATTAGAGGCAGGAAGAAGTCAACATAGGGAGGAAATAGAAATTGGAATTAGTATCTGCGGATGTGAGATTTCATCTACCTCATTACCTCAGATGCCTATCCGTGTGATTTGTTGTACACATTGTATATATAAATGGAAGTTATGTAATCTACAATTCTGTAGATTACACACTCATATATATATATATATATACAGTGGGTACGGAAAGTATTCAGTATATATATATATATTAATAAATATAACTAATGAATTAATTATTAAAATTATTATTAAATAAAAAATAATAAATATATTTTGATTTATTATAAATATTTAAATAATTATAATTAAATTATTTTGTTATGATTCATTATTTCAAAATCAATATGAAAAACATTTGCAATGATGAACTGTGCATAATAACACTAGGAGCATGCACTCTAAAAAATGCTGGGTTGTTTTTACCCAACTTTGGGTCAAATATGGACTAACCCAACTGTTGGGTTAGTCCAAATTTGACCCAAAAGTTGGGTTAGTCCAAATTTGACCCAAAGTTGGGTTGAAATAACCCAGCATTTTTTAGAGTGTGTCTTAAAGTAAACAAGGTCAATTTGTTGTAGAAATCGATTTAACTTTTATTGTGGATTGTGTATGTCTGTCTGATTTGTTGCAGGTTTACCTCAAGCTAACAGGCACATGCTCTTTGATGGCCTCTCTACTGAACAGGGTTTTTACACATCGAAGGACTTTCTCCCTCTAGTCGCGAAAGCCAGTAAACCAGGTGAACAACCTGAAAAATCTGTCTGTCGCAAAGTCACACCTGATGATTTAACGTTTCTGAAGCACCATAAGGACTGAGTCCAGTTTCTTTTAATTATATTTACCTTGCTAACAAAAAAAGTAACAATAGTACCAGTAGTTTTTGTTGTTGTTATCAAGTTTTTTGCATATGTGTTCTTTGAAATGCCTTGAAGTACCATGAATATAGCAATTATTTAGTTCCATTTTGGATTATGTTGTAATTATAAACTTTCATAATCATGAGCGGTAATCATTGTTCTGGATATTGGCTTGATATTTGTCCTGTGATGAGACTTTCTGAAGGTAAACTTGTTTGTTCTTGTGTTGGCTTTAACCATGATATACTTATTCATTGGCATACTTTGAAGAAGGGGTGGAGACCGAAAATGGTGCATGGTATAGTTTGCTATGCCAGATGTAATTGCTGCTTCTGAAGGTATATCTGAATAATCGAAAAGAACAGAAAGGAAGATGAGAAGTTTTTATTCCTGCTCCCCAGATTAATGGGGGTTTAGACTCACAATATTGGCATCAGAATCAAATGAAAATGGAAATTTTGGGGAAAGAACTTGATTGAATGAATAAATCTTAATCCAATGTGCCGTTCTGCCTCTTACTGCAACTCGCTGCATTAAGGCAGTTGGCCAAGGATTTAATGAAATAGGAACATCTGAATCTTTACAAGCATTTGACACAAAATGCTGCAGAGCTTTAAAATGTTAAAGTGTTAAAATTGATGTTTTTACACATAAGATATTGCCGTTATACTACAGCCAAATACAGCCTAAACTGTAAGGTTAAAAACGGCATTACAATTACTCGTAATAAACAAAAAAAAAATGTATGAATGATTTTGAAAATAATAATGATAATAATATAATTTAAATAATTTATAATAAAATTATAAAAAATAATATGACATAAATTTATATATATATATTTTTTTCTAATTTAAAATGCTACTGTAATACATTTTTGTAATTTTATATTATGTATGTACAAAGTAGCATTTTATATATAGTATTATTTGACTACACAATTATTATTATATTTGTTTTTGATATTTTTTTATAAGAAAGTAAATAGAGTCAGCTGATCAGATGCTGATAGTTTTTATCATATGCTGAAATCATTGCGTTCGATTTAGGCGCAGACACCCTTATCGCATCTAAAAATAAAAACAGTACCACGACAGGTGTGAAGTATGAAATTACTGATACAAGGACATTTCCGGAAAAATATGAAATCATAAAAAAGAAAACAAAGACAGAAAGACGAGGTGAACCAGGCTCTTATGGAAACAGAATAATTTGATAGTGACGTGCTGTGAGACTCCGAGATGCAATTTTACAGCGCTTTATGAGCAAGCATCTGCTGAGCCGTTAAGTGAGAATTGTTCTATAGGCAGAATTAGTTTTTTTTCTCCCTTTTTCTCAGTCTGTCTTGTCCTCCTCCTCCTCCTCCTCCTCCTCCTCCTCCTGTTTCTTGGATTTCAGGGATGTGTCGTTGTCACTCAGCACTGCCGGAGCTCCGTGGCACTGTGATCGTTCTGGGCGCTGGAGACACGGCCTTCGACTGCGCTACTTCTGCCCTGCGCTGTGGCGCCCGTCGTGTGTTTGTGGTCTTCAGGAAGGGCTTCACCAACATACGAGCAGTTCCTGAGGAGGTGAGGACTCCGAGATAGAATGAAAGTGAGATAATATCAGAAAGAAGACTAAATATATGCTTAAAAGTAAGGGTTTTAGCATCATTTGGTGGTACATTGGGTTTGATATTTTGTTATCAGTGCCAGAGATCAATTTTTTTTAATCCCACGGACCTCCAAATATTATGATCTCCCTTTCTAAAAAAATGTCTTTATTATTTTACTGTATATTTCCATAATAAATAAGTCAGCTTTTTTATTTAGTTTAGTTCTCTTTTGTTTTTGACCAAATTTTCTTTTAACTTTCCTAAAGGCTTTCTTTGTGACCACAGTTTTAAAAAAATAATTCTGCTTTTCTTTTAAATTTTCCGCAGACTGACTTTGTGAGCACAGTTTGAAAATCCCTGATCTATGCAATTGAATTCATATATTAAATGAAACCACTGTTTTATTATTAGAAATGTATTATTTATTTAGAAATATTAGACATTACATATTATATATTAGAAATTTGAAGAAGTTCGTTTCAAAATTACTATTATTATTTACACGCATGCATTGTTAGGGTCTCTAGGACCCCAGTTGAACAAGTGGGATGAAGCATCACTTTTCAAAGAACGTGTAGAATATAGTTTTTAATTTAACGTACATAAAAACGTTTTTTTTTTTAGAAAGTTTTTGGTAGAGTCCTAAGTGGAACCTTTAAATTTAAAGTGTGTTTTGAATTCATTTTTTCTTCTAGGAATAGAGGAAAAACGATAGCAAGTAGGAGAAGAGCGAGAAGGCAGAAAGTCAAGGAGAGTCAGGAAGTGAGAGAAAGAGAGTCAACATCAGGCAGCAGAGTGAAGCTTATTAATATTTGGTGTGAGAGAAGTGTGAAGCAGAGATTTATGAAGAGCTCTGTGAGAGTGTCCTCTCTCTCTAGACCACTGACACCACTCCTAAGCCTTTCCACTCTCATTTATTGCAGACTTGCCTTTGCTTTCAGGGGGAGATTACTGTCAATTGTCCTACTCGCACACAGGGCTCTCTGGTGAGCTATATACCCGCTTCCACTCTGGTAATGATGCCAGCCGGCTAAACGTGTCATGATCAGCTCCATTTAGACAAAGCTGTCAAATATGTGTGTCGGATGTACTGAGGGAACTTATTTTTTTCACCATTATGTTTTTGAGACATGGCTAGGACAAAGTACCAGTCCATAAAGTTGTCTTTCTATATAAAAAAGTACACCATTTTTTGTTTAAATATTAAAAGTACTAAATGCAGTGCCAGTGTGCAACTGTATAATGTCTGATAATCTAATAATTAAAAAAAAGTTTTTTAAACAGGTAGCCCCGCCCCCAAACTCACACCATTGGTTGAGCCAGAGCAAAGCGGCACAAAACCAGTAGTTGTCTCTGTGCATTAAAGTGAAATTAGAAACTATTTTAAAACTGAAAAAATTACACACTTCACCTTTAAGTCTGATTCACACATTGTTCTTCACATCACCCACCACATTAGGATAAAGTACGGTAAAGTGCAGTAATTATTCACATCTGTTTACACTCTCCAGTGAAGACGCTCGCCTAATACGGCCGCCATCATCTTCAACTCATTAAAGCTGTTTATAAGTTATATTAAGTTTAAGACTCCTGTAGGCATACATAATCAGAACAGAGCGCTCGACTGTGCATTGACGTGAACTGAGACAATTTATGGAAACGTAGTAATAAGAAAATATAATTTGTCACCGCACGACTACATTCCTCCCACTGGCCCCCTCTAAGAAGCCAGTGGGCTTCTATTAAATGATTCAACTGCACTTTTCATCAGTTTTTTTTTTTTTTTTTTTGGTGTAGTCTGAGAGAAAATCTTCTGTAAACTTTCTGATGTGCTTCCACCAAGCCAAGTCGCACTTAATGTCTTTTAACGAGGTACAGCTCTCTCGTAATCATGCGCTTCATTATCTCATGGCCAGATAAAAGACAGGACCTTTGCTGGTTGTTGTTATGTGCACTAACTTTGCACTTGTTCAGTTTTAAGACCAGAAACATACTTAAAGGAATAGCTCACCCAAAAATTAAAATACTGTTTTCATTTACTCACCATTGTGTTGTTCCAAACTTGTATGACTTACTTTTTTCAGTGCAACATGAAATATGAAAAATGTCTGTTTTTTTTAAGTCCTTACAGTGCAAGTCAGTGGGGTCCAAAGTTTTTTTTGACCATGTTGACATTCAGAATATCCTCTTTTGTGCTCTGCAGGTAAAAGAGGTCACGCTGGATGAGAAAGACATGATGTTGACTAACGATGACAGAATTTTCTTTTTTTCCCTCTTTTTTTGTGAGCTATGCGTTCAAGTGCACTTAAAAAAAAAGAAAATGAATACTTTTATTTTCAACCCAAATATTCAGATGTGTGCAGTGCATTTTATGGAGGACTGTTTTCTGATCCTGGGAAAGTAGACTACAATGCCGGCTGTTCTGACTCATAGTCTGTAAGTACGTTTTCATATTTAAAGGATTTGCCACTGATGATTCAAACGTGAGTTTTGAGCAGCGTAGAGTAGCGCTTGTAGTTTGTCATTTCTCCGATCACAAATGCAGACATGGTTTTATGTTTACGCGGCGCGATGCAACGCAACGCGTAAAAAGACAGTATAAGTCATTATAATCCGTAATTATGTCCCCACTGGATGCAACAAATGCCTCGTTTATAATGGGTTTTAATGTTTTTGTCTCGTCGCTCCGGGACATGGCCTGACAGTGTGGTAAGGGGCGTAACATTTCCGTCACACGCTTGAGGTATTCGGCCAATCACAATGCACTGGATAGCTGGCCAATCAGAGCACACCTCGCTTTTCAGACTGATGAGCTTTGTAAAAATCGATGCGTTTCAGAAGGCGGTGCATAGAGGAGAAACAATAATGTACAGTATGTGGAAAATAATGTGTTTTTTGAACCTTAAACCGCATAAACACATTTCATTACACCAAATACACAACATAATGTTCTTTTTAGCAACATCATATGACCCCTTTAAATTACATTAAAAGTGAGAGTGAAGACATCTAAGGTAAAAAAAAATTATATTTAAAAAAAAAATGCTAAGTTTAACTAATTTGCTCAGCAAAATTCTCTTCAAACGGTTGCTCCAGCATGACAGTAATTGAGCTGAAACGAAAACAGACCATAGGCTAGGCTAGGTTCGTATTAGCTCACTGCTTACTGTATACTGTGTTCTGTACACTGTATAATGCATGCTTAAAAAAGTAGAACTGTATGTGAAACCAGAAGTATTATGCATATCATACATATGCAGATAATCATTTCAAACAATAGGCCAAACAACCTCAATTCATTGCATATTTGATTGTGTAATATTTGCACTCTGGGACATGTCAGATATTTCGTTCAAAAAAATGTTGTCAAGCTAGAAGAATTTATACGTGAATTCTATTTGTTTTAGGGCCTTAAGTGGAGTCTTTGTGTTGTGTTTAGATGGAGCTGGCCAAGGAGGAGAAATGTGAGTTCCTGCCCTTCCTCTCTCCACGTGAGGTGTTGCTAAAGGCAGGCCGGATCCATGGAATGGAGTTCTGCCGAACTGAGCAAACAGAGTCGGGTCAGTGGGTGGAGGATGAGGAGCAGATCATGCGACTAAAGGCCGACTATATCATCAGTGCTTTCGGCTCTCTGATGAACAACCCCGCAGGTATTGTATGTTCCTTATTACAAATGAACACAACTCCTCCAAAATGTGATTATTTTTCAAGTAATGTTCTCCAGAATAATTACAGTTTAAAATATGCAGAGCATTTGTAATCAGTTACTTACCAGGTGCTATTTTAGTCAGGATGCTTCCTATGTAGGGAATAGTCACTAAGCATTGGAACAGACCCGATGTCTCACAGTAAATTTAGTGATTCTGAACAGTGTGGGTTGGACTGAGGCTTATTATGCTGTAAGTAAACCCATCAGCGCTCTGAACGGCTGCCATTTTCAAGTGGATGAGGGCCATGTTGTTGGTGTTGTTTCAGGGATTTATTTATTTGATTTAGGTCGAATTAGCTTGGCTGTCTTGCAACACCAGTGTTCTCCGATTAAGTAGTGAAGTGTACAAAGGTATATTTGACCAAGTATCCCAGTCCCCCGCTAATAAACTTTCTCCTTATCACAGGCAGTCTGGAAATCAGCAGTGGGTTTTAAAGGGGTCCTATTATGCTCTTTTACGAAGTCGTAATTTTGTTTTGGGGGTGTACTAGAACAGGCTCTCATACTAGGTTGTTCGAAAAACACATTATTTTTCACATATTTTACATTATTACAACACCTCTCTCCCCAGTCTGGCATGAACGGCTCGAATAGTTCCTGTATCAAATGAAGGCCCGCCTTCTGAAATACGAAATGTGCTGTGATTGGTTAGCTGGGCCAGTGTGTGTTGTGATTAGCAGCACTCGGCGCCTGGTCGGGAAATGTCACGCCCCTTACCATAGCCGCCTGCGAGCTTCAGTGTAAATATTGCGTCAAAATCAAATCAATTTGAGCGCGATTTAAACCCGGATGATTGTAACCACTCTAAGTTCATCTGCCTTGGAGAAACTAGCACGTCTCTGACATAGTGATAACACTCGTTACCTTCTCTAGTGCAGCTCAACCAGGTCTCATCCCATTCGTCGGTATTTGTGATATCACAAATCCCGGAAAATATGCGTTGCAGTCCAAACGAGTCGTTCATTGTAGTTTTTGAAAAGTGATTTCTGTTCAATAAAATATCTCCTTTTGAGTTGGACTTTGAGCTTTGTAACTTTGCAGATCTTTTTTATGCTCAAACAGCAACATTACAGACTAACTAAAGTTGAAAAAGTGAAAAAGCATAATAGGACCCCTTTAAAGCTTGACCATATCATACACACATGTATATACAAAGCCATATTCTATTCTATTCTATTCTATTCTATTCTTAATTAAAATATCATTTTATAATAAAACTCATTACAACAAAACACATATCAGATATAATTACAGTTTGTATATGGTACATGTTGATATTATTAAATAATTTTCTGAAATCATTAATACATTATATAATGGCAGCTATCATTTAATTTACATTGAAATATGAGTTTTCTTTTGCTTTCATATAATATTATTACATAGTATAAAACTGTTTTACATATAACAATATTAATATAATATGATAATATTAATTAAATTCATATATCATAGAATATTAACAGAAAACATTACTGGTACATTACTTTACAATTTGTATATGATACATTTTTAAATATGAAATAACTTTCTTTAAGTCATCAAAACATAATGGTAGATCTGGTTTCATTTACATTGAAATATTAAT
>NW_015557091.1:3810939-3816099 GCF_001515605.1 Sinocyclocheilus anshuiensis | reverse complement strand
CAAACAAAAAAAAGTAATGGGGGCTTTATTAGTACTACTATATCGCAATATTTACTTTATTTCTCATAAATGTGACTATATCTTGCAATTGCAAATTTATATATCAAAAATTAACCTTGTTTCTCTTTATATATCACCATTGCAAATTGATATGGGGGAAGTCGTGGCCTAATGGTTAGAGAGTCGGACTCGTAACCCAAAGGTTGCGGGTTTGAGTCTCGTACCGGCAGGGATTGTAGGTGGGGGGAGTGAATGTACAGCACTCTCTCCCACCTTCAATACCACGACTGAGGTGCCCTTGAGCAAGGCACCGAACCCCTAACTGCTCCCCGGGCGCCGCAGCATAAATGGCTGCCCACTGCTCCGGGTGTGTGTTCACGGTGTGTGTGTTCACTGCTGTGTGTGTGCACTAAGGATGGGTTAAATGCAGAGCACTAATTCCTAGTATGGGTCACCATACTTGGCCACATGTCACTTCACTCACTCACTTATATATCATAGTTTTTACTTTATTTCTAATAATTGTGACATTATATCTCACAATTGACTTAATTTGTTTAAATATCACAATGTAACTTTATATTTATTTGAAACTTTATTTCACCCTTTGGAAATGGCCTTTTTCTCTATGTATATTCATATTTATTTATTTATAAACATCAACACTTTGAGGCAAGTCAGAGACTTAAAACTGGTGTGTTGTTGTAATGGTATTTAGATTGTATGTATTTGTCTTTGATGGTAGTGTGGTGATGAATGGCGCTGAATGAGTTTTAAGCTGTTTCCAAATGGAAATCATCTTAAAACCGAGTGTGAATGGATTAGTATTGAGCTCCTGCAGTCAGCCCTCTGGGAGCAAACGCAAGTCATTACCGCACAGTTACAACTCAAAATTATTCCTGGACGTCTTAGTGACGTGAATACAGGGTGAAGAGAGAGACCGGCGTCAGTGTCAGAGTCACCATCTTCATTTTCAGCCGGATAATTATCTGCTCGCCAAGTCCCTGAACTGTGACCAATAGCAGTGTGCGAAATGCACTGCATTTATTACCGATGTTAACTACTGTACTTGTTTTTTTATTCTTTTCTAACCAATTTTAGTGTAATTCCTCTGGTAAACTGAAGCAGTTAAAAACTGCTGCTAAATACTGACTTGGGGTTTCCATCCGATTATTCTCTAGTACTGATAGATGTGGTCAGGTACTTGTGATCACAGCACATCATTCAAGTAGTTAAATGAACTCAGTTAACAGTTGATTAATAATATAAATTGTTACAATTCAATCATTTAATAACTGTAATCATCAGACCTGCTAATTATTGGTGGGCTGCAGTATACAACGTGTTCATGGCAGATGACAGAGCAGAACTTTTTCTAACATGATTTTGAAGTCCACTAATTAGATCAGGCTGCTAAAGGGCAGACCCGCTATGATTTTCAATTAGGGTTGCATTAAAAAAACAAGGTGTAATGTCACAGAGAGACTGTAGTGTCCAGAGCTGACCGGAGATGACATGAATTCACCATAATGAGATCCATCCCACCCACGCTATGAGTTTACTCACTGACCAGCCTGCAGTAACAGCACAAATGATCTCAAACTAAAACCCACTGTTTCAACAGTCGCAATGTATGTACCATTAAAAAAAAGCCATAAAAGAATTTTGTGTATATACAGTGGGTACAGAAAGTATTCAGACCCCCTTAAATTTTTCACTCTTTGTTATATTGCAGCCATTTGCTAAAATCATATATATATATGTGTGTGTGTGTATATATATATATATTATTTTAAGTTTTGGTTCATAAAAAGTACATACCGTTTGTGACTGTTGAAAAAGTTTCCTCATGGGATGCTTAAAACATGTATTGATGGAGTTCCTGTGTTGGCATTATCACTTTCTGGGCCTCATTTCAAAACATTTTCAACTAAAATTGTACTTTTGTAACGAAATCCCATGTCTAGGCAGAATTTGTTTATATCTACAAAACTAATTGCAATCAATCATGATAAACATTCATGACGAAACTTTTCAGTCAAGTGTGCCCAAACATATAAATAATATATAAATATAACATATAAATGTTTTTGTAACCTGGTCATGCTTATGTCTTTAAAGAGTATATTATATAATGATTATGTATTTAAATGCATTTTGCATTTTGCCTAATGATGAATAAATAAGTATATAAGTATGGTTGCAATTATTATATTTAAAAAAAAAACATGATTGTTCATGTTTAGGTTTATTAAGCATTATTGAATATATTTATTCAGCAAACATCACCACAATGCAATTATGCCTGGATAGACTGTAATATTTGCCCCTTCTTCGGTCCAATAATTTCTTAATTTTCTTGCATGTAATCCAAGTTGTTTGTCCTCACCTTGAATTTAGCACCTCCGGTTGTTTCGTAAGTATTATTGGCGCTATTGTACGATGTCTGACCTGCTCACAGCATCTGTGGAACATGTTAAACATCAGGAAAGGTCTGCGCAGAAAGAGAGGGTTATCATTATTAGCAATTACTCTACAAGGTTAATTAAAGCACACCAAATCACCTCTTAGCAGGAGCAGGAAATAGTGTACTTGACCGAAAGCCAGCTAGTGTAATTTCGCAAAGAGATTTTAGGGAGGTTATTGTGTTTGATGAGGTTGTTGTGTGTTTGTGTGTGTGGTTGTCTTTCGGTTTAATGGAATCAGATGGTCTTGTTCAGACATGCCTGTGTTCATCTCAATTCCTATTTTTGTCATGTTAGTGTACTTCTACTTTGCAGATATTGCGTTTTGTAACATAAGCAACAGCCAAAGTTCTGTCCGCACTGTACCTTCCCTTAGTTTTGCAAAAAAATGCTGAGGGATGGTGTTTTTTTTTCCGTTTGTGTTCTTTCATTTAGGAAATATGAATTACTTGCCCACTCAAGTGTCTCATCAAATTGGTCTGGCCGCGGCCATCGAGGGCTGGTACCAGAACAGCTGACATGGCTAGAAAAGTTGGCTGGTAATCTAGCAGGCCTGCCCACTGGAGCTAACAGATGATTTGATCCCTCGCCACACTTGGCTGTTTTTTCTTTCCATTTTATTTTTTCCCCATTTCTTCTTTGTGATGGAGTGTTTTTCATCCGGCTCCTGTCACTCCAGCCAAGGCTCCGCCCCCACCTACCCGCTCGGCCGAATATTCAAACATCAGCATTCCATTAATCACACTCCATCAGCGGTAATGAGGCCGCTTGCTTTCTCCGGCACAAGACTGAACAGCAACTTGCATTTGAGCTTGACACAGTCAAACACAAGGCTTTATACATTTAATTTCTTATATTAAAAACCAGCAAATTAGAACAGATTGAGGATACTTGTAAATATTGTCATTATTTACCCTCATGTCATTCCAGACCCATATGACTTTAATTCTTTTGTAAAAACCTAAACAGATCTTTTGCAAAATGTGTCTAAATATGAATGTCACGAGACTGTCAAGTGCTAAAAATGACCAAAAAAATGCACCAAACCATAACACTTCCTCCTCCACCTTTCACGGACTTCTTTACACACTCAGGGTTCAGTCTTTCCCCAGTTTGATGACGAACATAATGTTTCCCATCAGACCCAAATAAATTAAACTTGTTTTCATCACTCAAGTGAACTTTAGACCAGTTCTCCTCTGTCCACACGACATGCTCCTCGGCAAAGGTGAGCCTAGCCTTTTGATTCTTTCTGTTGATGAGAGGCTTGGTCACTGCAGAGTGGGCTTTCAGTCCAAATTCTCTTAAACGCCGAGACACTGTATGCTGAGACAGATCCTTACCCTGTTCAGCACTGAACTGGCGAGCAATTCCAGCTGCAGTGTTGAACCGATTGCCCATTGAGATTCTTCACATTATCCTGTTCTGTCGTGCGTTTGTCTTACGTGGATGGCCTGCCTTTTTAATAGACTTGAATTAATTAGTGTCATTGTAAAGCTGCAATATTTAAGAAATCACAGATTTGAAATGACCAACTTCTCTTGCAGTGGCTGAAAGTGTCATCCCTTTGACCTTCATCTGGAGAAACTGCTGTTGCAGGCTTTCAGTTACTTTAGAGCAGCCTGTCGTCTTGCAATCTCAGTGAAAATTGGAGGAATGCTGCCAGTTAAATAGGATTTGTCATATAATTAAGGAAATTAGCTGCAGGTGCCAGATTAAAGGGGTCATATGAAGTTGCTAAAAAAGAACATTATGTTGTGTATTTGGTGTAATGAAATGTGTTTATGTGGTTTAAGGTTCAAAAACCACATTATTTTACACATACTGTACATTATTGTTTCTCCTCTATGCCCCGCCTTTCTGAAACGCATCATTTTTACAAAGCTCATTGTTCTGAAAAGCGAGCTGTGCTCTGATTGGCCAGCTATCTAGTGCGTTGTGATTGGCCGAATTCCTCAAGCATATGACGGAAATGTTACACCCTTACCATACTGTGATGTCTTATACCGATGCGACGAGACAAAACCAAAAAAAAACTTTATAAACGCGGCATTTGTTGCATCCAGTGGGGACATAATTACTGATTATAATGACTTATACTGTCTTTTTACGCGTTGAGTTGCATCGCGCCGCATAAACATAAAACCTATAACAAAGAGTGAAAAATTTAAGGGGGTCTGAATACTTTCCGTACCCACTGTATATATATATATATATATATTTCTTTTTATTTATTACTTTTCTCCCCTGAGAACTGACTCATTGTGTCAATAGCTGATCGGCAATTCTTCAAAAATTCTACTTTTGTTTTCCACATTAAGAATAAAAGCATACAGGTTTAGAATCACATGAGGGTCAGTAAATGACGGAAATATTATTTTTCTGTAAACTGTCCCTGTAGTTTGTTAAACCAACTGACTAACACTGAAATTTGTGCTGTTGCAGTACAGAACAATGGGAATGTTCTGATGGAATGATGACTATCCTAGTGTGCTGGTCCACAATCCCCGTCCTCTCCTTTATCCAGTGTGGATTCCTCTGCTTAATGGACCCTTGCAATTTGCATCTGTCAGTGAGGAGAATGCCCATGGGTAGAGAGAGAGCGAGAGAGAGTTGCTGCTTTACTTAAGAATGATCTCTGAGGGCTATGAGAGGCCTGACACACTCTACTACCTCTCCAGAGCAGACAGGAGAG
>NW_015557091.1:3794336-3810903 GCF_001515605.1 Sinocyclocheilus anshuiensis | reverse complement strand
CAAACAAAGTAGTTTCGCTTTCACAACGAAACACAGCGTCTCCACGACATGGCGGCGGCGGCAACAATTCTACAGCGAGAATTAAAGTTACACCTTCTTTGCCATCTCATTTAAGTTTTTATACTGTGCTTCAGAATACAATTAATTTATGAAATATGCACAAAAAACTGCCCTTCAACTCCTGTTAGAATAACTTCAAATAGGACTAAGCAGTGACCTTGAAATTTATATTTATTACTTTTCTCCCCTGAGAACTGACTCATTGTGTCAATAGCTGATCGGCAATTCTTCAAAAATTCTACTTTTGTTTTCCACATTAAGAATAAAAGCATACAGGTTTAGAATCACATGAGGGTCAGTAAATGACGGAAATATTATTTTTCTGTAAACTGTCCCTGTAGTTTGTTAAACCAACTGACTAACACTGAAATTTGTGCTGTTGCAGTACAGAACAATGGGAATGTTCTGATGGAATGATGACTATCCTAGTGTGCTGGTCCACAATCCCCATCCTCTCCTTTATCCAGTGTGGATTCCTCTGCTTAATGGACCCTTGCAATTTGCATCTGTCAGTGAGGAGAATGCCCATGGGTAGAGAGAGAGAGCGAGAGAGAGTTGCTGCTTTACTTAAGAATGATCTCTGAGGGCTGTGAGAGGCCTGACACACTCTGCTACCTCTCCAGAGCAGACAGGAGAGAAAGAAAAACAACTCACTCTTAGCATCTCTGTGTGGATAAGTGAGGCTGTTGAAGAGGTCTAGACAATTGCAGAGAACTCTAGACATTAAAGGGAGATAAAGGGGAAAAAAGAATGCAGAAGAACAGCAAGAAAAAGTGTTGACGATCAGGATTTACAGGCACAGTGTCAAGTGTAGGAGCCAATCTCTCTTCCTCTCTGTCTTTGAACTGACCTGCCAGCTCACTGGAGGATATTACAACTTTGTTCTTAACATCACTTCTCTTCAGCCGGTCTCTTTAATCGCCCGCAGGAACATCGAAATCTTAGTTATGAGGAGGAAGAGGAAAATTCAATTTATTTTTACTTAGAAGTATTGGGTGGGCTGTGGTGTTTGGAGTTTGTACAGAATTCTGACTTTCAGTGTTTAGAAAATCTGATTGTTGGTGTGCATGCTTGTTGCTTTCTGTTATTAAAGGAGACATATAATGGAAAACAGTGTGTAAATGATTTTGATATACTGTGTAAACAGTCACCAGAGCATCTACACTGTTTATTAAAACTAATATTCAAAAACTCTGGTCCTTCAGAAATCATCAATGATGTGACATCACACTCTTGAGCAGGGGTCCAGAATAGAATAGAATAGAATAGAATTTGTAATACCTTCTGCCTTGGTATACAAATAAGGATTTTTAAATCTCTCATTTATGTTTAAATGAGTGCTTTATTATATTATAATACTTTGAAATAATTTATAATTATTTTCTACAGATATGTTCTTATCATTTCAGGTTGTATAAAGTAAAATCAATGAATGTAATTCTTCCATGGCTGATGATATTCTGTCATTTGTGATTGAATAACATTGTCCAATATACAGCTGACTTTTTTACTCAATAAGGAGAGAGAGGAGTTCCATTCCTCCATAGTAATCCTCATAATGTGCAATAAATCTTGGGCATCCAGTCCTTAGATCTGTATTTGTAATTTTCTTCATTGATAAATGTAGGACGAGGTCTATGCCGAGCAGCCGTGCCTTTAGAAGATGGATGGTGTGCGTTCAAGAGAGAGGAGGGGTGGTCATTTCAGAATGTAGATCAGTTTGACAGACTATCTTCCGGCTAACGTTACTAACAGTGAATGAAATGCACCAGGAGATGTTACATTAACCTCGCAAAAAGAAAAAGAAACGCCAGTGGGGGAAAAAAGCTCTCGTCATTTGTCTTGTCAGTGACTTCGTATTATTTTCTTGCCATTTCCAGTCTATCAGGTTTTTCCTTTTCTGCAGGTCTTTTTCCATGTTACCTCTTTCCTCTCATAAATGTACCCTTTTCTTTATCAGTTCTCTCTCTCTCTGCAGTGATCGAGGCCATGGCTCCCATCAGGTTAAACAGATGGGGGCTTCCTGAGCTGGACCCAGAGAGCATGCAGTCTAGTGAGCCGTGGGTGTTCGCTGGGGGCGATGTGGCCGGTCTGGCCAATACCACCGTGGAAGCAGTCAATGATGGGAAACAGGCCTCCTGGCACATGCACAGATACTTACAGGTGCTTTTCTTTCTTGCTTGCTTTCTAGAGTAGTTGAAAAAGGATTCAGGAATAAAGTTAAAGGGATAATTCACCAAAAAATTCAAACTGTCATCATTCACTCACCCATGTGATGTACCAAATCCATGTGGACATGTTTTACACAATATCTGAGCTGCTCTTACCCTGCTATTCAGACCATTAAGCTCCAAAAATAACACGCTAAAAAAGCATCTACATGACTATTGAACTATAATCCAAGTCTTCGGAAGCCTCACGTATTTGTGTGACGGATAAAAAAAAAATCTTCCTTTACGCTGTAGCTGTTGAATCTCATTCGCACTTCAAATGTATTCAAATGTGCTGTAATTGATCATGAGATGCACACCAACCAATGACGTTTGACTTTATTGATGTGTCGTGATGCATCTTGCACAAAAGTGCAAATGAAATTGAAAGAAATTGAAATCAATTTTAATTTAAATCAATTTTAATATTAAATATATAAATAAAAATGTATATCAGTTGGACAAAATGTCTTCTTACCTTCCTTGTTGATGCTAAAGAAATGTGAAAGATGCAAGTAACTTTCATAATGTGTCTTATTTACGTGTGAGACAGAATATTCAGCAGAAAATATTGGAAAACTAGAATTTGATTTATTGGATTATGAAAAGCAATGTATTAATAGATGTATTTATTTATGAATAATAATTGTAATATATTAATACTATTTATTTTCATTATGTGTGCTTGTTTTTAATAATAATAAAAAGTACATCTATGTTTGTTTATTTTATTAATGTTTAGTTATTTATTTATTGAGGAATTTTTAATAGACTTTTCTGGATGTCATCATGTAAGAAAGATTTTCAGCATATAATAATGACTTTTTATGTCTGCTTTAGGTCTTTTTCTATTGTATGAGATGAAATGAGATGTATGAGACTATTTTATGCTTTTTTGTTCTTTTTGGAGCCTGATGAGGTTACACAAGCTGCACACATAATAATTATAAAATAGTTACCGAAAATGCCATTTATAATGCTCTAAGATGGAGTGTATCATCACACTGCAGGACTTTGCCGTCCCTGCTGTGAGATGTCATGTCAGCTGCCCAAATGACAATATTGTGTCACCGTAAACACACACCCAAGTTCATTTTCTCAACAAATCCACATTTGAAAACACTTGTTTTTGTTCTGATGAGAAGGAAACAGATGTTGCCCTGATTATGTCCCGTGTTAAGATCACAAAACCCAATGGAAAAGGAGGATTTGCAGTGCTGATTAATTATGTAGATGAGGGCTTTACATGCTCTCTACAAAGAGTGAGCTGTGACACTGCTGGATACAAAAGCCTCTCAATATGAGTATGTTTATGAGTAATCAGAGCACAATAAGGAATAAATTAGCATTATAGCAGGCGGTAGGACAATGGTCTTCCTGTGGCTTCACGCGGCAGAACCGCACGCCGGGGCCACACAGCGAGAATGCTGTTCCGCACAGGATTATTCCGTAAATCTCACCTCAGAGGCACCGGAGATACGAGCTTGTTCGGCTTAATTAGTTTGCTACTAGCAAAGTAACTGTGGAGAGTGAAGGAGGGAGGCCAGGGAGAGAGAGAGAGCACTTAGGATTGTCCCGTTAGCTGAGCCAGATCAGCCTGGGCTCCTGAGAGGGGCTTATGGAGGCCCCCTGCCTGTCAAACACACACACACACACACACACACATGCACGCGCAGACTGAGACCCTGCAGAGACATCAGTGGCTGTTCATGCTGCTAAAGCCATCAAACCCGTACACCAACAAAACCAAAACCGTCAGAATCCAAGCTGAAATGAAGGAGCCGTGACGTGTATTATGTAATTATGAAGATATATGTGACAAAACACTGACTGCTTGCATGACTATATGACAGTTTATTCTTGGGCAGATAGAAATGAAGGCTGTGCGTGAGTGTTTTGCATCACAGATGACTGTAAAGTCAACATGATATCAAAAATTGTGGAATAAAAAATGTGATCTTAATACATGTTCTTGGACTTATTTTGTATGATTATCAGTGCATGTTATTCTGAAGTTTAAAAAAAAAATCTCTTCCTGCCTTACTTGTTGTTAAGTAAATGTGAATTAGATGTAACCTTTGTAATGTGTCTTATATCCATGCCAGATAGAATATTGGAAATAATGATCTGGACAACTGGAATTTGATTGATTGGATAATGAAAAGCAAGTTATTTATTAATAATATTTACTTTATATTTTTTTCTTGTTTGTTTTTAATAATAATAAACATCTTTTTGTTTGTTGTGAAATGTCTATTTATTTGTGTTTATTTTATTGTATTAATATTTTATTGTTTTATTATATTATTAATGTTTGTTACTTTGTTTGTTTTTATTTTAATAATATTTATTTAGTTAATTATTTAGGAATTTTTATACTTTTACACTTTTTCTGGATTTTAGCATTAACACATTACAACATGATTAAGTTGATTATTTATTATTATTATAATTATAATTATTATTATTATTTCTCTCTCTCTCTCTCTCTCTCTCTATATATATATATATATATAATATCATCTCAGGTAGTTGCTCATATTTGCTCATAATTTCTCATTTTAATTTAGTTTAAATTTATGTACTAAAATAAGTTAAATAAATATATAATATTTGTTTGTGTGTATATATATATATATATATATATATACTTAATAAAAACTATAGTAGTATCCCAATGATATTAAAATAACACATGTATTCACATGTAAGACCACTGACAATTATTTAGCAAGTTAGTAGGGTTCATTTTGATTTCATGTTGTTTTTAACTTTTGACATTATGTGTAAAACATGTTATAAAAGACCAGAATCATAAAGCCATTCCTGACCTGTGCCATAATAGCATTAATTTCAAAGTAAATGTCCCGTTGAGTGCTCTAAGATATAAGGGGTTATGCTCTTGAAGGTACTGTATTTGACCTCCATATGGGGGAATCTCACGGTTAAGTGCAGCTCTTCTCCAGCAGTGGTGGATCAGCGAGGTGTTAATAGTCTGTCCATGTCTGTGGCCAGAGCAAAGCAGAGATAACTGTTTACTTGCTGATGAAATTACCATATGTAGTGTTCAAGGGAAGGCAACAGATTGCGTTGTTGTTTTTACGGTAATGGACCGCAGCTGAGGGAACCAATAGAGTCATTTGCAGAAAGGTTGCAAGACTAATGTAAGAACAGCTCTCAGATCAGCTCAACAACAAGTTCCACCTGAGAGCTCTGAGGTGTGTTCATGTACTTGTCCCTGGGCATTTAATATTACTCATGTTTTTTTTAGATATGTTTCATACATTTTTCAATAAAATAAATTAGAATTATGTTTCCTCAAGGAAAGAAAAGTGCTTGCAAATAGAAAAATAATAGTTTTAGTTTCGTTTTTAGGCATTGCTGTTGCTGGCTGTCTATAGTCAAATAGAAGGGACTCTCAGTTAACTCTGAATCACTTAATGATACTTTCGAAGCTTTGTTATTTTGCTCCCAGTTCGTTGTAATTGCATGTAAAAAAGTGACTAACACAATCTTCAGTCCTTTTTTGTCACACAGCTTTGGAACGACATGAGGGTGAGTAACTAATGACAGAATTTTCGTTGTGCAAACTATTCCTCAAATAATCTTAAATCTTAGTGGTTAATTACCTCAAGTACTTCTGAAAAAAGAAAAGTCAATAGCGTATCATCTGCCAAAGATCTATCTGGTGTACAAAGTGTTTGACAATTACAACATCCGTCAGGGCCCAAGTGGATTCAGGAACGTCCCTCGGCATTAGTTGTTTGTCTCTGGTGTTTTTCTCACTAGATTCCTCTCTTTCCCAGTGACGAGGCCTCTCTGTGGAGGATGTGGGCTGTCATGTTCCTGCTCTCGTTTTCTCTTCACTTGACACCCCCTCGTTCATTATGCGGCTGTGACATCACCACAAGGGCAATCATACGTGTTTGATAAACGTGAGGCTCATTAGAGAGAGAGCTGATGTATGACTGCTATTTGCCGCTTTTGTGCCACGATGTGAAGAGATAAACAATGCTGCGGGGTTTCGCACAAACACACGCCGCTATCTCACTCCGATCAGCTGCTCTATTGTAGCCTTAAATGCACATGTGTGGCGGCCCACAAAAGCGGCGTAACCTTCAGAAACCTGCATTCAGAGCGACCGCGAGCTTTCTGCCGGGCTTTGGAGCTTTGTCTGTGTGAATGCTGTCAATTTCCCCTCTCACAAAGTAGAAAATACCTTAGATGAAGTCTTACACGTGTGCTGTGATTGTTTGTCATTACAGTCCATCTTTGGGCGGACGGTCAGCGGCCCACCCCAGTTGCCCCTCTTCTACTCACCCATAGACACTGTGAACATCAGTGTGAAGATGTGCGGCATCACGTTCCCCAACCCGTTTGGGCTGGCCAGCGCTCCACCCACCACCAGCACCACCATGATCCGCAGGGCCTTCGAGCAGGGCTGGGGTTTTGCCCTCACCAAAACCTTTTCGTTGGACAAGGTACTTAGAACAGCGCACATAATGCACATCAAATTATAGTGTTTTTTGTTTTGGATTTTCAAAAGAGACAGAGTAAAATTGTATTGTTTTTCATACCTCAGGGTTTTCAAACGTTTAATGCCAAGGACCCCAGATATGACAATCCCCATATTTGTTAATAAATAAACATATTTATTTTATTTAAATATTTCATTTTAAATTCATTTGCATGTTGTTTTTATTAACATATTTTACTATATTCTTTATAACTATTCATTACTAAATATGTATGTGGACCCCGTAGCACTTTATTTATTTTATTTTGTTTATTTTATTTCATTTTAAATATATGTTCATGTTGTTTTTATTACTATAGTTTACTATATGCTTTATTACTAATCATTACTACATTTATATGTAGGGCCCCTAGCACCCCCAAGTGTTTATTTTAGTATTATTTATTTAGTATTGTATTATTAATTCATGTTTTGAATTAGCTTTTAGTTTTATATGTTCAGTTTTCATTTTAATTTTAAATAGTTATTTAGTTTTTCTTATATTTCTATTTAGCTTTCTTATTTTAGTTTTAATAATTTTAGTAACTTCAGTTTATTTATTTATTTATTTAGCCAAGACAGCATTTCTATTCAAATTTTATTCAAGGTTTTTTTATATTTTAAGAGTTTCATCGAATATATTTTAATTTTATTTTATTTAAGCTTTATTTGAATCAATGAAAACAAATTTTAATAGTTTAACTTTTAGTTATCAACACTGGTTTGAAAATACTTGGCGCAGGAGATTTAATTGTGTTCTCATTTAATTTAAGTATCTGCATTGTCTCCAGTGTTTGTCCTCAAATTCCTAAAAATAATTACATATCAAATAATTGTTAACATGCAATAAGAACATTGATCTGTAACATTAAAGTAAACATGAAACAGCATTCCCTATTTTAATCCCCCCATTTTAGTTTCGATATCTGATATATTTACATTTAAAACAGGATATTTGATATGAAAAAATGTAGGATGTATGTTGAACAAGACAGTAAATAGGGTCAATTTTGCTTTAATGTTAACCAGCAGGTCTAGGAAGAATTTGATACGAAATGGCATTGAAAATTGAAATTGTTTTGTTTGCATGCTGTGGTGTCATGACAGATCTGAGCATTGATTTGAGATCTCTTCTGAAACTTCAGACGAGACACGTGAGATTACAGGGCTTTTTCTTAAAAGCATGTCTCCATTTTATCACGTTTGTCATGTGAGCTCTCATTTGTGTTCTTTCTTTCCTTCGTGTTTCATCCAGTATCTCCGGTAACAACAATTATAGTGTATTTTTCTTAGACTCTTATTTGATTTAATTAACAGATGAATCTGTCGAGAGAAAGGTGATATGACACCATGACAGATGTTATTTTCACCTCCTCTTTATTCTGTGCTTAAAGCCATTTAAGTGTGATTATGATTTGTTATGATTATAAATGTTGTCGCTAAAATGAACATGCACTCAAATAGTTTTAATTATTCTTTTTCTATGATAAATAATCAAATTTGGCATTAAAAAATAGCAGTTACAATTCAAAAGCACTGTTTTATTAACTTGAAATATTCTCTCTTTTTAGCAAAGTCAGTATTAATCAGGAACATGTTTGTTCTGTGTTGGCTGCTTTCCACTCATTAGCAGCACTAGGGATATTAAACAAAAATAAATAAATGCTAAATGAAACCCCAAGATTAAAACTGAAAGACAAGCACTCAAACTCGTGATAGACATCGCTATAGTAATGCAGGAGTTTCATATGCTACTGACAGGAGGCAGGAGCAGGAAAGATTGAGTCAAATTGTTTTTTCCGACCCATGGTCCTCGGCACTCAGCTGTTTTCAGACGGTGAGGGACAGCATGTAAAGTGTGTAAATGATGTTTCTCCTGCTCTGATGTGTGAGTGAGCGATGTAGCTGTTCCTGTTTTATAGACGCCTGTCACCTGCCTCCATGTCTGCTTTTATAAACTGCGTGCCGGCCCTTCGGAAAAGGTCAGCTTTTTATTTCCAGAGACAAACGGCAGTGGGAGGGAAGAGGTGGTGCAGGGGCATAGCCATCATTTCAGAAGTGAGGGGGACAGAAATGTCAACTGTATTTTATTTATTAATTTATTAAAAAAAAAATTTGGGGGTATAATTGACAGGTTTTATTTTTTTCTTATCTCTTATTTTTAATTGGCTAGGAAATCAAATAGCCTACACTGCTGGACAATAACGAATAATTTGTACGATAATTTTTTTTTCTATATTTTCCTAATGACAATTTTATGATTGGTTTATGTACTAACACTTTTTTCAACTTTTATCGCAGAATAATGCGGAAAATATATTTTATAGGTTCTATACTGTAATAAATGATAGGCAAAGTTAGCACTGCATAATTAATATATTTTATTTTTTACCTGGAGATGCAAAACACTTGTGAACCATATGTTGTCGCAATCGTGTATTCATCATCTTCAAGTTTCATAAGTCAAAACGTTTCTGCTTTTTATTCAGCTTCGCTACAGCAATAGCTGGATGCCTTTGTCCATATTAGGGATTTCCTGGCATGTCTTAAGTTATTCCTTCTATGAGTCCATTTTGGACTTTCTGTGCGAGAGCGCCCTCCGGCTTTGAGTATGAATGAAACACTACAGGAGAGGTAATGTTCACATCAATAATGTTCACATCGCCTCGTTTTAGATACGAAAGAAACGTCAGGCCAGTCATAGACTATCTTGTCTCTTTGCATTTAAATCTACATTTATTCACACTGGCCCTTTAAAACATCTTTGTGAACACACTTGCCTGAAAAAGTGTTGGGGACGAATTTACATTTTCTTAAAAGTGGGGGTGGGGAGTCACGTCCCCAACGTCCCCCACGTATTCTACGCCCACGAGGTGGTGAGAAACGTGTTACAATGGAAGCTGGAAATTGCACCCGCGTCAGTTTACCTTGGGAGCTCGGTGCACCATCTGGATGTTTTGCTTAAGATCACATTATCTTCCCTCTCCGACAACCTTCTTTCTTGACTAAAAGAGGAAGTGAACGACTGATGGTCAGCTGCAAAGTTGTCTGTGTGAACTTCGTAAGAGTGGATTTTTCCCCCCACCCCCTTCTCTCTCTAGTCCTGCTTTACTCTTGACATTTGTAGATGCCAGATTGGGCTGTAATACACTGTTGCATCTATTTCCCGCCAGCATATGCCGAAATACCACCTGATATCTCGATAAACAGAAATCATATAATTCTTTATTGTGTGCTCAGTGGGAGAGATTGTAAGGGGGCTTTTCTTTAGGGGAAAGAGATAAAGAAGTTCTTAATGTCAATATGAATGAACAGCCGCTACACCACTATCACCCACCTTAAACACAGGGGATTTCTCTTTTTTTAATATCCTGTGCTTTTTTTTTTCACGCCCGCCCCCCCAATCGTAACATTACCGCCGCATGCTATTGATAGAATTTGAGATGCTTAGAGGATTGTCTTCGAATATGAGAATCTTCACGCTTCTGGGTCTCGTCGTTTGTGCTCGGCATCGCTAATTAGCTCGGGTTGCGTGCTAGACCGGTGCAGAACTGCCTAGCAAAGCTCTGTGACCGTTAATTAGGATTAATAAACTGTATAGCATATGAAAACGTGTTGTTTTCTTGCTACTCCTTTGAAAAAGAGGGCAAAGGACGCCGTCTTCCAAATAACCCACTGGCATTACATCCATTTTTCACGAATGATGTTTTTTTTTGTTGTTGTTGTGTGTCACACCAAATACTGGATTGTTAGATGTGTGATTGATACATTTGGCCCATTTCAGACAGATTCGTTACAGATTCGTAGGCTACCACCACGGCCGAGGCCGAGATCCGAAGGCAACTGAGCCCAATTAGCTTTTTGACTGGTCAAGTCTGGTTAAATCACACCTGTAATTGGAGCTAACCTGATTATTGGCAAAGGCACCAGTTTTCCACCAATCAGCACCTCAAAAGGGGCCTGTAGGTGCTAGTTTTAGCCGTTGGCTTTTATACTTGTGCACTAATAGTTCCTTTGTGTCTTTCACGTGAGGTTTCCAGCACTTTAACCTGTAAGAGTAAGGAATGATTGCTGTTGACCCGCTAGACTTGTGCCCACCATAGAAAGCTCTTAAACTTTAACTTTATCTTGCGAAACTTTCTCCGCACATCAGTCTATTCTTGAACGTGCCTTCTCACTTCGGCGTAGGAGGATTTAGTGGGCAAATCTGAATGAACTAAATGTGAAGATGTATTAAGATTCTCAACTTTTTAACCGCAGTTAAAACAAAAGAAATGGCACGGGGAAGCTGGCACACACGCAAACACACACACACACACACACACACACACATTTACTGTACATCTCAGATCAAGGTTTTTAATTTAATGAGAAATGTTGGATGAAGCTCCATGGTAACACAGATGAAGTGTGATGTGTCCCATCACCCCACCGCACACTATTGTCACTTTCTCTCTCGGCATCTTCTGCATGGCTTTATATGTCTCTCTGCTAATTAGCAACCAGGATTTAATCAACTGCAGCATTTTTATCAAGAACAGAAAGGTTAAAGGTCGCGAACCTCACATGCACACTCACAATACACACGTACACACCCTCTTATGGTTTGAGTGTTTAATAGGTGGCGCTGGTAATGTGTAACTCTGTAAATGAGCATTTCGGGTGCAAAAGGGCTAGAGGTCCCAGGATGGGATAATGAGATATTCTGTCAGTTTTGTTCTCATCAAGCTTGTATCTCACAAGCTTGTATGTCTCAGTCTGCTGTGAAATGGACTTGATTTTTTATTTATTTACATACAGTTTTATATTCTGATATGGATGTGCTATGTTTATAGCTTTGGACTTGGACTTGTTTTTCCATGAATATTATCTTAGGAATATAAAAAAATATTGTGTGTATATATATATATATATATTTTTTTTTTATTATTATTATGTTTTCCGTGAAATACATGGTTCTGCACATTTAAAGGGACAGTTCATCCAAAAATGTAAATTGTCATCATTTACTCACCCTCGTGTCGTTCCAAACCCATAAGACTTTAGATAATCTTCGAAAACACTAATGAGGATATTTTTAATGAAATCTGAAAGGTTTCTGTCCCTCCATTGAAAATCCAGGTAACCAAAACTGGAATCGACCGGCTTAATTCAAGTCTTTTTATTGTTGGAACAGATTTATTTGCACACACAAGAACCAGTGAGGTTTGTTATTATTTTTTTTTTTTGTAAATAGGTTCAATTTGAATTCACATTGGATTTTTTTTTTTGTTGCTTTACCAGAAAGCATCATATGCATGTGTTAAATGAAGAAAAGAAAAAGAAAAACATGACTATTAATTTTTCTTCACTAGTACTAAGGAGAGCTGTTTCTGTTCCTTTAGAGTGCTCGCTGTAGCTGGAGATTGGCACAACCCAGCATGCACTGTATTCAGGTTCATTTCCATTTCACACCAGCAGGAGAGAATTCTGGGATGGGGCCCCCTGAGAGTATTTGGAAGTGACACAGCCATTTCTGCACTTCCAGCTCTGTGACAGAGTTAAAGCGGAGGGATGTATAGCCTCCCATAGCTGCATGCTGGCCTGCTGTGAAATGAGAGGGAGAGAGAGAGAGAGAGCGAAAAACAGTAGCTAGCACAACTCTATTGAGGGTCCCTATACATGCGCACACACACACACACACACACGCACACGCACACACACTCACTCACTTAAAAAAACTAATTATTGGTGTTTGCTAAAGCTGATACTGATATCTAGAGTGCATGATGGTCATATATTGCTGACAATGTCATTTTATAGTTTAACTTGGCAAATGAGGTATACACAATTTCTTTAAATAAAACTTGAAAATAGAAAATGTACACAGTTACACAATTAAAATTTTCTTTTAATTGCTACAATTAATACGGTCTCAAAATGATCAATATGGGCCGATAGCATATATTGATCTGTTGCCATGAGTGATATGACATGATTTTTCTTTTGGCAGACACTAAAATTTTGAATAATATGTTTTACATTACATTTTTTATTTTCTTTTTTTTTAATTTTCTTTTAATTAAAATGGTCTTTATTTAAGATACAATTATTTAAATTTTTAATGAAATAAAAAAAATAAAATAGGAAAACCAGCATTATTGTAGTTAACTAAAACTAAAAACATAAAAAATTACTTGAAATAAAATAAACCTTAACTGAAATTAAAATTAAAAGACTATATAGACATATAAAATAAACAAAAACTACTAATAATGAAAAAACACACAAAATTACTAAAACTTTAACTAAAATGAAAATGAAAACAGAAAATATGAAAATAAAATCTAATTCAAAAGATTATTAAAAACTGTAGTATCTCGTCCACACGGAGACGCGTGTAAATTTTATATCGTATCACCGTTTCGTCCAATCGGATTCGGTGTTTTGGGAGCCTGAAACCACTATTTTTTTGAAACCTGGTCCCAGAGTGGATAAATCTGAAAACGACACCCTTGCATTTTCGTGTGTACAGCCAATCCGTATATATTTTGAAACGATGATGTCATCACCCCACGTCTCGACCCTAGTCAGACACCGCTACGTCACGTAACAGCAACAACAACAACAACAACAACAATAGTGGACTATATGCTTGCATTCGTGCTGCAGAAGCTACTGAGCCTATTAGCTTTACTAAAGAAAAATCTAAAATTACTAAAGAAAAAATTTTTGTATACAGCGCACAAGGTTTATGCATGCTTCAAGTCTTCTTCTCCATTTCTAATGTATCTCTGTGGCAGAATTACAGCGCCACATACTGGTCTGGCATTTTGAATCGGTTTCAGTGGTTTTGTGAGTACGCAGATATTTCTTGAGACGATGCCATGTTTACAGAATTTTTTTTTAGCCTCAGTGATACTGAGATGTTGAAAACTGTTGAAAACGGATAATTTGCACAGATACTAGGCAGAATTACAAATGTCTTCTAATTAGAACAGTTGATGCTGATAATCTCAAACTATCAAATATCGGCTGACATATTAGTCTATCCCCATAAGTGATATGCCGCATGTTTTTTTTTTTGTAACAATAAAATTAGGTGAAAAACTTTTACGATTTTAAGACGAAGATGTTCTTTTTCGTTTACGTCGGTAAGCAACCACCTATAATAGCAATCCTTTAGAAACCACTCAGAACAACCATGTAATAACGCTCTGGCAACCTTCAAGAAACGTAAAAATCTAGTTCAGGCTTCATAATATCTGCTTTCTTTGAGACACAATGCTGTTTAATAACAGTCTGTGTACTAGTGGCTTAGCTAAAGTGGCTGTTGACGAGAGGTTTTTGACCGAGAACTACCTCATGATTGCATTGTAAAATGTATCATTATTGTCCTCACGCCCCCTGTTTAATCACAGATCGTTGACGAGGATTCTCTCGTTCTCCCCTCAGGGAAAACATCCCGAAGAAGTGTTTGTAATGCAGAGGAGCCATCTGCGGTGATGGGGGACAGACGTCCCCATCTCGCACCTTCCTCCCGCTTAACTAACATGTGTCTTTCATCGTACCTGTCTCATCAGCCGTGATTATGCTGTGCCTCCATGCAGTTGGCATGCATTAGGGGAGGGGATGAGAAAATAAACAACTAAGGTGCTTTTCGACTCCGGAATAAGCATTGGAAAAGTGGGTCTGTCAAAGCAGTCACTACGATCTGAGAGGTGTTAACTAATTGCCTGCTAATTACACAGTAAATTGTCTAATTAAGCTGATGGTTAATTAGGGTAAGCTTGCACAGCAAGTCTTGTGGAAGTCGCTCTCTCTCTCTTTCTCTCTTTTTTTTTATTAACAGAGAGAGAACGAGAGAGTGTGTGGCATGCCCGGGAACCTGGCTGTGTAATTGGCGCACTGGCAGTGACTGGCGGTTAACATGACACAGAGAGGCGATAGAAGTAAAGACTGACAGAATCGGGGGTTTGCTGCAAACAGCGCCACTTGTCATTTGTGCAGGGGCCCGAGCTGCGGCCCCCCTCGTGTCGCCAGCGATGCCTTGGCAGCCAACAGCATTGCACTCAACCAAACTCCTCAAAACCAGTTTCTGCTCCTTTTTCTCACCTTACAGAATCATTGGCCTGCTGCTTTTAGACCAGCTTTTGTGTCTTACAGTGGGAGCCAAAATCGGAGTTTTTTTTTTCAATCTGAAAACAAATTTGTAAGTTATAAAGTGAAGACAAAAATATATATTTCAGATTTCAGCACTATTTCTAGGTCACTGTCAAAGCAAACTTGTGACCATTTACATTGGTCATTACATTGACAAACCATGTATTAAGAGATTCTGTAATTCATTTACTGTTTTTCATTGAACTTTCCACTCTTATAATGAAATTTTGTAATGATGTTCTAATAAAAAAAAAACTAGTAGTCTCAGATTTTTGGGCCCCAATTTAAGTTGGTATTTTGTGGACTAACTGCCTTAGGCTATAGGCACACACATGTATGCATGCATGTATTAATTTTTTTTTTTTTTTTTGTACACGCATCTTTTGTGTTCCTTCAGTTTAATTTGAATAAATTACAGACCAAGAAATGGTGCAAGCGTCAAGTGCAAGTTTATTTACCACAAAAAAGCAAAACACAATAGAACAATAGCAAGACAGAACTGACATGTAGAACAACAGTCACAGTCCAGTGATTTGTGTTTATTTAACAAGCAAATTAGCTGAGGTGGTGCCGATCGGGGGCTTTGTCGTGTAAAAAAAAAAAAAAAGAAAAGAAAAGTCCAATCGCCCAGGCTCATTAGTTACAGCTACATGTTTACATGTATAAGTATACCCGTTTAATTGGGAGATCAAAGCGCTCCTCACTACCTTTTGCATGGCTGAAAGGGCAAATAAGTTGTGCGTCGCAGATCTCTTTAGTCTGCTAATTTGATCAGACTCTTTGGTCTTTGGGCGCTTCACTCTCTATAAAGCATGACACCAGGGTGGATGAGTGTTGCTTGCTGTTTTTTCATGTTTCCGTCAGTGACGGCTGATGATCAATGAGCCGGCCGCTCTGCTTTCTGGTCTATTTGAAGTGCAGCCTACTATATCTTTATGTCAGCAATTTTAACTGCTTCATATACTTTTATTAAGCACACAGGATGTGTTTGTTGGGTCGTGTGCGCGTAATGTTGAGTTGTTTCATCCAGTACTCAATGCAGACCTCACTCAGATGATGAGCCTCTAAAAGCATCTGTCCGATTAAGGATTTGTTTTTGCTACTTTTAATACAATAGAGATTGAAATTGAGTGTGAATGGGGTGAGAACACTTTGGCACCACATGCTCAATGTGTCAGATAGTGTGCCAACTGCCAGGCCATAAACAAAGGGGAAACTTTATGTAGTATTTTTTGCTTAAGAAAGTGTCTTTAGCTCTGTTCTCTGATGACTTTGGTGAGTTTACTTAAGGATTTAAAACATGTTTTCCCAAGGATTTTTATATTGTTGCTCCAAGCGGTTTATGGAAAAGATGATGCTCAGTGAATGGCCTTGAACATAATAGTTTATTTAGGAGTTATTGAACTAGGAAAACATTTTCATGTTTTTTTAAAAGCATATGATAAAGCATATTTGTTTCCCATGTTAAAAGAACAATTGGTTCTTAAAATTAATTATAGTATTAAAATATATTATATTATACTATATTATATTGTTATATTTTTCATTTAATTCATATTCAGTAATGCTTTTTATTATACAATTACTTTGTTTTTAAAAATACAAAAAATTTAAATCCTAAAGTTCGTATTGTATTATT
>NW_015557091.1:3775013-3794088 GCF_001515605.1 Sinocyclocheilus anshuiensis | reverse complement strand
GTATTATTATATTATATTATATTATATTATATATAAATTAAAAAAAGTAAAAAAAAAATATATATATATTTTTTTATATATATAAATTAAAATAAAATGAAAATAAACAGTTACAATTTCTTAAAATCTCAAGGGTAGGCTACTTCAAGTAGATGATGCCATTCATATGAGTTCTGTTGGCAGAAAAGGTTGGAAACCTTTCCCATAGGTTATAATCCTAGTACTATAGACATTTAAGATAACGAATCAAAGCCATTGCCAAGACCCTCAATCCAATAACAATTATGTCCAAGTGAATGTTTATCCCTATAGCTGAGGGTGACAAATATATTGTGTGGTCTAATTTCAGACTTGTTTGTAGGCCTGCGTTGATTTGACGTTCAAAGAGGGAAGCCACGGGCCAGTGCTTGTGACTTCCCTTTGCACCTAGAAAAGTAATTGGTGAAAAGAACTAATGACCAAGCTGACAGACAATATCCCTGTTCATTTATCAAACTGGGTTAATATCCTCCGTTCTGACTTTAATTTATTAAGTCTCTTTCAGGGGAACTGATCTCACACACTTCTCCGGATTGCAATCATGTTCAGCAGCGGCCTACGCAACATTTCTTCAATAGTAGCTTTTAGTTTGCCATTTTAGTTTATATATATATGTGTGTGTGTGTGTGTGTGTGTGTGTGTAGTTGGGCTTTGGATTTATTTGTCTTTTTTTTTTCCTTTGAAAGATATTTTGTCCAAAAGCATGCGATATGAATTCAGTGGGTTTATCGACTGCATGAGATTCAGATAAATTTTTTACAAAACCAACATTCATTTTCCATGATTCAGTGAATGTCATGCTTGCCTCTATTCCAGAATTGTTCCTCTGTCTTATTTTAAGCAGCATGAGGCCTTGAAACTTAAAGAGCTTTTTTTTTTTCTGGAGCTGAATTCTATTCACACGAGTTAGTGGAATGAAAGGCAGTTGTGTGGTATTGTGCCTCTGAGTCCTTTCACTGAAGGAAAGAAAGTTGTCACATGGTTTATCAAGGTTCTGCGAGTGCAGATGTGCCTCTGGGACGTTGTCATGGATTCAAGGTTGCTTTGATTTTAAGTGACAGCCATGGAGAGAGGATTACAGCAGCCGTGGAGATCATTGTCCGAAATCTCAGCAGACATCAATGCGTGTACATTCAACACATACGGAAGAGCTCACCAAACATGCATGTATGCACTTTCAAATAGGGTTGAGGTAGCTGAACGCATTCCTTTGAGTTGACATCTTTGTGTTTAGAATCTAAATTTCTATACTTCCTTTCAATGACAGGACGATTAGTTGATGTTTAAAGGGATAGTTTGTGTAAAAATGAAACGTACTCGCCATCATGTCACTTGTTGTTTCCATAGAACACAGAAGTAGTTTGTTTGAAGAATGTTCAGGCTGCTCTTTCATACAATGAAAGTGGATGGGGACTTGAGCTGTTATGCCTCAATAAAGACCATAAAATAGTTCCATAAACTTGTTCCATAAAATTACTTGTATGCTATTCTTTTTAAGTTTTGTAATGTCTAATGATATTTCTAATGAAATTTACAGTACCATTCTTAATGATTTTGAAAGAAGTCTCTTATGCTCACCAAGGCTGCATTTATTTGATAAAAATACAGTAAAACCAGTAATATTGTGAAATATTATTACAATTTAAAACTATTTTATATAATTAACTTTAATATAATTAATTTTTGTGATCCAAAGCTGAATCTTCAGCATCATTACCCCCGTTTTCGGTGTCACATGATCCTTCAGAAATCATTTGAATATGCTGATTTGGTGCTCAAGAAACATTGATTATTATCAATTTTGAAAACAGTTTTGCAGTTTAATATTTTGTGAAAGCCATGATACATTTTCAAAAGGAACAGCAATCATTTGAAATGTAAATCTTGGAACATTATAAATGTCTTTACTGTCACTTTTGATAAATTTTACGTGTCCTTGCTGAATAAAATTAATATCTTTAAAAAACAAAAACAGGATTTGTTATTTGACATAGAAGGCAAGATGATTTAAATTTCTTAAAGATGACAAAAAATGACTTAAATTTCAGTTTTATAAATTTCAGCCCATGTGTGTGTATGTGTGTGTTTTTCCATGGAAAGAAAATATCCTAAATGTTTTATTTTAGGGTGAACTCTCCCTTTAAGAGGGTCTGATGTCCCATGTTCCTCACATTTACAGGAACAACACGTTTTCCAAACCTGCATAACATTCTTTCTTCTGTGGAACAGAACGAACACAGATATTTTGAAAAAAAAAAAATGTCTGTGTTATTTCAATGTTGTATGGACCCCATTGGCTTTCAAAATATCGTCTTTTGTGTTCCAAATAAGAAACTCATACAGGTTTGGAACAACATGAGGCTGAGTAAATTATATATGAATGTTCATTTGTGGGTGAACTATCCCTCATGAATATGTTGGTACACCAGAACTGCAGCTTTACTCTCTCTGTTTCTCTTACAATGTTTTTCTCTTTTTATAAAAACATTTTTTTCTCTAGTGTTCTGTGTCGTTTGGCCTGGGTTCACAGGAGAAGTGAACCAGCCGTGGTTTGATTTTTCTGTCATGGCTGTTTATAATGATTAATGCCCCGACTTGGGGCCACTCAGTGTAATTATGGCTCTTCAAGATTGTATTATTTTATTTGTCTGCTTTCCATCCTGCAGTGACTCTAAGGGTCCCACAGAAATGAAATACAGGACCAGAGCAAATGTCATCCACAAAAGCATGCTCCTTTTCTGTTTTGGAGTCATTTTTAAAAGATATTTTCTTTGGGAAGTGAAGGGAGGGTTTATGTGAATCTCTTAACTTCCCCATAGAATCTTTTTTTTTTTAAATTTGTTGTACTGAATAGCAATTATCCATCATGTTTCTAACACATCTGTACATCATAACAAGTAATATAATATGCACATCCTGTAGTCATTTTGCAGTGTGATGTTCATTGTTATTCTTTATGTTTGTGTGAGTGTGGTTCTTGCATACTATAGTTATACAAATGCAGTGAGAGGAGACTAATCTCGCAGATCAATTCTGGTGATGCAGGCTGTCTGGAAAGCAGGTACGATTCATGCAGAATGCTGAGCGTTTCACCCAAATGAGTCTATAATGCATTTAACAAGCAAGACTGATGGTGTAATTTGCATTAGAGTAAGGCTTTGTGTTTTGTGTCAAAGGAAGGCTGACACAGCTAGTGCAGGTGTTTTATGTTAAATACATATGCTTAATGATCTAGCTCCTATTATTGAGACAATACAGTGAGACCACAATGAAAATCTGGCTTTCAAAGTCTTAATGCAAACCTGGAAATAAAGTTTTTAGATTTTTTTTCTTTTTTTCAAATTCTAAAAATACAAAACAAAGAAATATTTCTTGTAATTCTGTCCTATTCCCTAATCAGAGTTCAAATAAACAATTTTTTTTAAACAAAAGAAGAAATTGTAATGAAATATTTTATAATTGAAAAAAATTCTAAAATTTAAAAGAAAGGGAAAAAAAGCAAAATAGAAGCATTTTCTGAGTGGTCTTGTACATTTCCCCCCCTTTTTTTCCCAGTATGAATTTTTCATTATGTCTTATATTTATGTATTAAACAGAAGCAGCAACTACAGAAAAGCTTTGACCTCGCTCTCTCTGATTGAACTTTTTTTTTTCCTGATTGCACCATTATATGTCTTGTCTGCTCGTTCTTACAATCCAAACTGACGGTAAGAAACTGCGTGCATTTTCCCTGCAGTTTTGATCTTCTGAAATAAGACAATTACTGCGGGATGCTGGATCTGAATAGCAAGGCATTTGATATGGTATTAGTTCAAGCCTGTGGTTTAATGTGCGGGATTATCGGCCATTGAGCAGTATATTCCGCACTTGATCTCCCCTGCGTGTCTAGAGAGGGGGAGAGCAAGAGATAGATGGGAAACAGCAGCGCGCATCTTCCTCGGGATAATGAAACGTGTAAAGAGAAACAGATATTCCGTTGCTGCGTTTCAAAGGTGGTTTGTAAAAACATGCTAAAATATGCAGATGATCGCAGTGAACGTCAGTGCAGTAGTGAATTATGATGGTATGATCATACTTCCAGACTCCATTGCTTGTACGCAGTCTGTTCATGTGGCAGTGTGAGGTCAGAGTACAGTATATTCTCATTAGTATGTGAAAGCATGTGGACGCGGGTTGTGATGTTAGCACGAGTGTGTGAGCGCGGCGGAGGCGTAGTCTGCATTTTGATTAGTAGTTCTTGCATGTGTCCGCTTCTGAAAGCGTGTTTGTTGTACAGGAGGATTAGGGGCCTGTTGTGCTGTGATAAAACATTGTTAGCTCAAAAACACACATGAAATGGTGAGCGACACAGAGCCTCTGTAGGGAAAAAAAAGAAAAATGGTCCTTCCTGCATTTCCTCACAGGTCACAGTCTGCGAATGGTCAATATGGGACCCCAAGTAGACAGAGTCCTTATAAAAACCAGTATACAGCCAGAGGGTGTCCAGCCACGTACAGTGGGGTCCAAAAGTCTGAGAGCACCAGTGAAAATGCTTGCATGATTAACATACAAACCTGCATGACTTGCTTCAGTAGAACAAAAAAGGTGGATGTTTGTACATTTTTTCCTAGCCACTCCTTTTAATACAATGGAAATAATCGAAAGCACTATAAAAGCATGATAAAAAGATCAATCTAGAGCTTTTCAGTGAATCAGTTTGTCCAGTTCACAAACCAGTCTGAATGATTCATTTAATAATTGGACCGATTTGTTCCTTTCGAGTCAGATTTTTTCAATGATTCAGTTGATCAAATTCACAAAACCGGTCTGAATTAGATGTGTACTAATCAAACTGATTCCGATTTTTTTTGGAGTGAGATCTTTTCAGTTAATCGGTTGATCCAGTTTTCAAAAACAGTCTGAATTATTTGTTCACTAAATGGACTGTTTTGTTTCTTTCAGATCAGATTCTTTGAATGAATCATTTGATCCAGTTAACAAAACCACTCTGAATGATTTGTTTAATAATTGGACTGATTTGTATCTTTTGAGGGAGGAATTTTCAAAGAATCAGTTGATCCAGTTAATAAAACAGTTGATATGTTTGCTAATCAAGCTGATTTGTTTCTTTTGAGTCGGATATTTTGAATAATTGATCCAGTTCACAAACCCAGTCTGAAAAATTTGTTTACTAACTTTGGTTCTTTTCATTCAGATCTTTTCAGTTGATCCAGTTTACAAAACAGGTGTGAATGATACTGTATACTAATCGGACTGATTCAAATCTGATCTTTTGAATAAATCAATTGATCCAGTTTACAAAACCGATCTGAATGATTCATGAATGAAAGTGGTCCATATTTATGACACTTATGATGATTTTCAGTCCTTTTTGGAGCTTGAAAGCCAGTCTCCATTCATTCATTGTAATTGCTTGCAAAAGCCTAATTAGTAGAATTCTAATTCAAGAAATAAAATTGGAAAAAAAGAGAAGAAATCTCAGATTTATAATGTGTTCTCAGACATTTGGACCCCAGTGTAGGTTGAAACAGAAACCCATATGATATGTCCATCCCAGGCAGGTTTTATCCCATTTTCTGCTGGCTGGTGGCAGTCATGCATATTAACACTCTGGTCTGTGTAGGGGAATGATTTTACATCTTATGTCCATCGGCGCTCATCTTTGGGAATCCAGTTTGCATGGAGATGCATGCTGGGAAGGAGAGAATGGGAAAGGGAGCGTGTATGCGTGCATGTCTTATCTCCCGTCGCTGTGTGCGGCACCTGTTTCAGCATGCCAGACCTCTGTCTTTGGTAATTTTCATGGTTTCTAGTTGCTTAATATTAAATGTCTTGTTCCACCCTCGCCTGATAATCCAAAGCGCCAGCAGCCAAATGTTCGTCACGGCTTCATTAAATATAGACTTACAGATTGGCCTGGAGCTCATGGGATGGTTGTCTGAATTCCCAACAGAGTCTTCACTGGAGGGCCTCAACACTTTCATTAAAGAAGAGGTAACGTCTTCATCTTTAACCACAAGCCATGTATGAAAATGTCACTCATCAGCCAGAACTCAAAACACTGAATCGCAGAACCAGACACCTGAATGTTTGAATGTATCTGAAGCAAACATCTGCTAACAGATTGGAACTGTCGATCTGTGTTCCGAACAGAACCTCATCTTATCAGTAGCTATGTTTCCATCCAAAGATGCGAATTTAACGCATGCGCAAAACTGGAATATCACATAAAACATTTGTGAATACAGCACCGTTTCCATCCAACGAGTCAAAGAGAACAAAATCGTCACTTCCTGATAAACTGGCACTAAATATCTCTAAGAAAACTAGGAGAAGCCACTGAATATAATCATTTTCATATGTAATAAATTACTTGCGCTTCAGAGAGAGCAGACGTAACACAGTAAATGCGATCATTGCTTTTGGAGGTGGATGCCTGCTGTTTGGCAACGCAGTCATGTAAGACAGTAATTATACAGAAATACTTTGATGACAGACTTTCCTCAGGCATTTCAGAACGACATACATAACATACATACATACATAAAACAACATAGGTGACCCTGGACCACAAAACCGAGTCTTAAGTCGCACAGGTATATTTTTAGCAATAGCCAAAAAAAACATTGTATGTCGATTTTTCTTTTATGCCAAAAATCATTAGGATATTAAGTAAAGATCATGTTCCATGAAGATATTTTGTAAATTTCCTACCGTAAATATATCAAAACTTAATTTTTGATTTGTAATATGCATTGCTAAGAACTTCATTTGGACAACTTTAAAGGCGAATTTCTCAGTATTTTGATTTTTTGCACCCTCAGATTCCAGATTTTAAAATAGTTGTATCTCAGCCAAATATGGTCCGATCCTAATAAACCATACACCAATGGAAAACTTATTTATTCAGCTTTCAGATGATGTATAAATCTCAATTTCGAATTGAGACAATTTGAAAATTGTCACTTAAGACTGGTTTTGTGGTCCAGGGTCACATATAGATGCTGTGAACGAGATCGGTCCGCTGGCTTTGCTCAGGCATTTCAGAACGACCAAAACAACATATAGATGCTGTGAATGAGATCGGTCCACTGCTAGTCAAGTTATCCCGTCTCATGGCGCAAAGTCACATGACTTTTTCAATGCGCATGGAGGAATTTATTCGGTAAATGTGTTTCCATCATAGTTTATGCGCATTTTTTCTTATCGGATAAAAAGTTTTTTTTTATGCGCATTTTTAGAATTTATGCGCATCTTGGCATTTCCATCTAGCGTTTTTTTATGTGATAATCCAAAATGTGCATAAAAATAGGTGGATGGAAACATAGCTAATGATGCACTGAAATCAGAGATTTAAGTGTTGTGGCTTTTAGTCCATGTATGCTTGTTAGCTTTGAAGTTGTCTGTATGTGTACTCTAAACCTAAAATAAAAATAAATAAATAATAATAATTATTATAATAATAATAATTGTATTATTATGAAAATGTATATGATGTATATAATGAAACTGATTAAATGTTTATTTATTGTGTATTTTTGTAAAAGTAAATAAATATTTTGTTTTAGTTCATGTTTGTATGCTTGCTTTATTTATTTATGTATTTATTTTGTTAACCCACCTAGATTAGTAAAGTGATCAAAGTAAATTATTATTATTACATTTTATTTTAATTAATTTTATTATTTTATTTTATTTTTAGATAAACTCACTGTCATGAAGCTAGAGTGTTGTGTGTAGTTACCAGGGCATTGATATCTGGTTGCTAAGGGCTTACAAGTGTTTTTAGTGCATTTCTAGATGGTTACTAGTGAACTAGAGCGTTGCTTGCCATAGCCTCTATATATTCTTATCTCTAGATAAGGCTCATATCTCTATTGCAATATGACTTTGGTATTTTGTTTTGTTTTTTCCTGTTTTGTTGTCCACCAGGTGAAAATTGGAAGTCTGTTCACACCTCTTAACAAGATGTGAGGTGTCATTCGTGTCCACATCACAAGCTACATGTTTAAAGTTGGAAATGTGTTACAATCCCTAAGCATAAGTATGGGCAATAACAATAATGATTTAATTACTTGCAAGCAAGAAATATATAAACTTTTGTAAAAATGAATTAAAATGAATTAGAAGTCCGTAATGAATAATACAAAAACAAACCACACATTTGGAGCCTCACTTCTAAATCAAATTTATGCTAATTATATCATATTTTCAATGAAAGTTTCTTGTCTCCGTGGCTTGAAAAGTGCTCAAATGTTGTAAAATGAAATTTGCGTGCCATAGTTGTAATTGTTCTGTAACGGCGTAGGTTCTAATTAGGATATGCAAATCGTCCTCTCACACTGTTAAATTATGATGGGTGGTTTATCAGAGTTCAAAGGATTAAGCTGTCACTCCCTTTTGTTTGTTCTGTTAAGTTTATCGGTTCAGTTTTCACAGCAAGAGAAGACGAAACGCAAAATGTAATTTCTTAACCCTTTAGCCTCTTAGCGCCGCGGTCTTTGACACATTGGATTAAAACGAGTCCCTCTTTGTCTTTAAATAATGATGCTTGCTAAGGATTAGAACAAACCCCTAACCTTCAATATTAAACGTCAGTGCATATCTGGTCCCACACCGTTTGTGCTACAGACATGAATGATACCTCAAATCATGCAGGGTCCTGAGACGTATCCAGAGACCAGAATATCATTAACTCTCAGAAAACCATACACTCTTCAAAATAAAGCTTCTTTATTGGCATATATAGTCTCATGAAGAACCTTTAACATGGAACACTTTTAAAAGTAAAGGTTCTAAAAAGGTGTTTTCACTGTGATTCAATAGAAGAACCATTTTAGGTTCCTCAAAGAACCTTCCAGTGAACAGTTATTAAAAAAAACATTTTCTACAACATTTTAATAATCCAAAGAACCTTTTGTGGAATGGAAAGGTTGTATGGATGTTAAATGTTCTTCATGGAACCATCAATGCCAAATTGGCATTGCCAATAAAGAACCTTTATTTTTAGGAAAGAATATTTTCACTGAATAAAAGGTTCTCTATAGTGGAAAAAGGTTCTTTAGATTTTTTTTTTATGTTCTTTACAAAAACTGCTCACTGAAAGGTTCTTTGGGGAACCAAAAATGGTTCTTTGTCATCGCTGCAAAAACATGTAAATATAAACTCAGTTTGTCATTTGCACATATGTTTGAAATATGACACAACAAATTTCTTGGCCCGACCCCAGAAGATGCATCTACATTGGTGAGAGCATCAGTTCATTGGCTTGGTGGAACCTCATATCAAGAGCCAAAGCCATTAGCCAATAGCGGTTCACTGGATGCCACGATCCTCCCGACTCTGCCATTTTCATTAGCTTGGCTTCTAATTTACCGCGTGAACTGATTACTGTCCGGCCACGATGACCTGTACTGCAGTCAGTGATGAATAGTACATCCAATCAGTGATGAATAGTATAGCAGTTTGGCACGGAATCCTTTGGGACTCTACTGCCAAAAGATGAATTTTCAACCACAGCTTAATGTAGTACAGAGAACATCTATCAAGGCTCGTGGGCATGCTGGCACTTTTGAGAAAAGACAAGCCTCTGCTACATGTAAAAAATGTAGTTTGGGAAAGTGTGAGAAAGGGAAGATATTAGTGCGAACTGATGGATGATTGACTTTATTTTGTAATGTAAAAACCCTTTTTTTGTGGTTCAAGTAGACTTCATTTTCCCTACTGCACGGCACAATTTCAAACATGTATGATTAAATATGAATTTAGCTCCACTTCAAAGCCCTCTGGGAGAGGGAAGGAGAAATAACGCTATTGAATTTGTGTCATGAATTTCTGTAGAATATGGTCGTAATTGTCTTCTTTATGTTGTTCTACACAGAAATTATAGCCGTGGAGCATATTTTATAGCAGTGGAGTCTGTTGGGATAGTCGAATTTGTAGGTCTGGCTCCATGGTGTAGGTCTTTTCCCCTAGTGCGCTAATTATTAGTTGCTAATGGAGGTGGCTCGAGGTCATGTACCTATGACCTTTTTGATCTAAATGCTAACTGCTTAAGTCCAAACATTTTCTCTCTTTTTTTCCTTCATGCAGGATTTGGTCACCAATGTGTCTCCGCGTATTGTGCGTGGAACCACTTCCGGACCGCTGTTTGGTCCCGGGCAGGGCTCCTTCCTGAACATTGAGCTGATCAGTGAGAAGACGGCTGCCTACTGGTGCCAGAGTGTGACGGAACTCAAAGCCGACTTTCCTGACAATGTAAGTTGGACACAAGCACAGATCACATGACTTGAACGAACACGAAAAGGAACATTGTATTGAGAAAATGGACCAGTGAGATTCACAGCGGGGCTACCTAGCATGACACGTCAAAAATAGAATGCACAAGTCCGTCAAAATGTCATGATGTGTCACAGTGTTGACAGTCCCAGCTAGTTAGAGATGTGATTTTTATGGATCTGTTGCTAGTTGGACAAGTATAGAATAAGAATATTCAGCTTAATTTAGAGTATTTAACCAGAGCAGCTGCTGTTTTATTTCTGCATTACTGAACATAGATATGCTCATGACATGAACATGTTGAGAAGAGAAAATTGTTATTTCTAATTTAGCTATTTTCAATTTTTCCTCAGTGGTTTGGCTCTCAAGTCATAAAATTTGAATATGATTTCAATATTCATTTCTCATTGTTCCATTTATTATTCATAGTAATGTGATCCTCATGTTTGTTAATGAAATCCAAATATTTATGATGTGAGCTAGCTCCATCCATAAGTACATTTTTTTTTATTCAGCCGTCGTATCGGTACAGCATGAGCGGCATATGCTTGCTGAAATTACCAAATGACAACTCATTTGTTCACTTCTAAGATTCTTGTATCTGGGTTTCTTTTTGTGCTCAAGAAATATCAAAGGATTAATTGATTTCTGCAGGACATTCTGACGGCAATCATGGGCAGCACTAATGGAAGTGATGCCCAGCATTCACTGGGGCGGCGTTTGTACTGAGGATGAAAGCAGCAGAGATGTATCGCTTCTTTCTGAAACAAGGTGAAGAGAGTGTAGAGAGAGAAAAAGAGAGAAGCTCCTTTTAAGGGCCCCGACTGAGCTGAGATATGCTTTGCTGCCGTAGACACCCTAAGAAATTGCTTGACGAGTGTATTTCTTGTTAAAACAGTAATATTTGTATGCCATGAGTGTAGGTTTTTGCTATGTTTTCCTAGAAAAGAAAGACTGCACAATTTTTTATATCTACTTATGCTAATTGAATCTTAAGCATATTTAACTGTATATACACGTGAAGATATTCAGTCTTTATTTTCTAAAAAAAAAAAAATATATATATATATATATAATTTTTTCTTATATATTTTCTTATATGTTTTTGTAAAAAAAAATTTGACAAACTGCAACAACATTTTCCATATCAGAGACTGTAGATAGATAATAGATGGTTTGCTATTGATTATATTTATTCATGAGGTCAATTTCCAAATATGAACGTTATTATCAGAATAAAAAAGAAAAAAGAAAAAAACTGGCACACAACTGACTTAAAAATGTGATTGAATTTCAGACCACGTACACATACCACATACATGGATCAGGCTGGTGAAAATCGTACTTCATGCAATTTGTTCATGTTTTTCATGGACACCAGAATTTTCTGTAGAATGCCTAAAATAAAAAATAAAAAAAACCTACAATTTTGAGTTCAAATTTGTCTTTTAAGCTTCCATCGAACAAAAGATGGAACGCATGTTTTTGTGTGTGTTTTTTATGTTCATTTTAGTACCTATTGTCACATCAACGAATGCTTTAGAAAACTCTGAGTGTATTGTTAGCGTGATTATTTGTCAGTTAAATTTGTCAGTGTGAGAGGTAGAAGTCTGGCTGGCGAATTTTTAGGTTGCTTTGTTGCATTCATAGCTAACAATCCCTCACATGTACACCCACTGCGCTAAAATGTTCTCTTTACCGTTCCTGTAACAGAAACCTCAGCAGGATGCTGCTCTGGCTGTTGTGACTCTGAACTGGACAAATTGTGGTTTGCCGTTATCAGCGCTTCCATTTTTTCCCATTATTAGGAAATGGTCACAGCACTGCGTTAGAGAATCGGCAGGAATCATAGCTCCACGTGTTCTCTTATGGCCTCCAGGTAACTAATCTCCATGGAGACACATTGTTAGAGTGTAAGGTGGGTTCGGAGGCCCTCACCCGGAGGGAGGTTATTGAGCTTATAACCAGGTAATCCCCGATCTTCCTCAAACCCCGCAGCCTCGGCACCGGTTAATGTGACGCTCCAGCAGGGGAGCTCAGGCTGGATTGGTGTTAATAAACTTAAAACTAGATCCCTCTTCAGCTTCTCAAGGGCTGTTCTGCAATAACGTGACGTTAAAGCGAGCAAAGGTCAAGACCAAATCAAAACAGAATACTCGCGTTGCGTATAATACCCGAAATGAAGCCTGCGGCATTGATCTCTTCGTCTACTTTAGGAACCCCGCTGTTGCTCTCCGATGGCCTGAGGTTTATGGTAATATTACCAAACGCTATTTCAGGGTGTATCAAATATCACTTATATGTCAGTGTTGTACTGTAAATCTCGGCGGTAAATGTCAGAGTGCTTAACTTTATTTGCCCCCTAAAACTTGGCAATATTTTCTGCTCTCGTGTAGGTGGGCTAAGCTTAGCGTCTAACTGCCTGCTGCTTTTGGGAAAGTGTAATGCCCAAGAGATTTATATCTAGCGGAAATTTGTCTCGGGGGGACAACACAGCCTCCAAGTTTAATATCCTCCCATGAAATCAGTTTTCTCCGAGTCTCCCTGGACTCCTGTTATCCTGTTGTTAGCACCAATCTTCACCGTCCCCCGTGCCGCCCACCTCCACCTCATCAGCAGCGAGTGTAAGTCATGGACATCTGATGAGACGAGTTTAGATGTAATCGCGTTGTTGGACCAAGGAACACAAGGTAGGCTGGCCTTCATTGCAGGGTTTTTCTCCACATCTCTGCAGCTATTAGGCACATAATGGAGTGCGGCCACATATGTGGTTAACACGGTTAGATTTTTCCTGGAGAAATATCACGATGAGGGACACAGTGTGCTGAAATTTTGACCTGGTCGCTACTCTTTCCACTAGCAAGTGTGGGCAGAAAGTCCATCTCTGGACAATTGGTGCTATGGTACGCTCTGTACAGTTTCAAAAGCTTTTTATGTCCGTGATTACTGAAAACCAAGAGTTGTTTTTGAGAAGCAGACCTTCCGTAACCTGTTTTATGACTGGCTTATTGTATGTCCAAAGGGAAAAAACAACAACAAACGGTGCAGGCTAATCCAGCAAATGCTCTTATCTAACACCCTGCTCTGGGGCTTGATACTGTTTTAATAAAGGCAGCGCAACAGTGGATTTGTCCTGGTCTTGTGAATTATAAATATTGATTTTGTGACTTTGAGGGTTGAGAAGAAGGCGGCAGCTGCTTTTTAAAGACAAGATAATGGCCTTCAGATCCATTTTATAATGTGCTGAAATGGGACCTTGATGGGGAATTTTTTTGTACACAATGAAACGGGCCTCTGTTAAAGGCCACAAGGTGAGACAAAGAAAACCTGTTGTTGAATTCTGTCCATGCTGAAATCTCTCTCTTATTCTTCTCTCCCCCATAGATTGTCATATCCAGCATAATGTGCAGCTACAACAAAGCTGATTGGACCGAGCTTGCCAAAATGGCAGAGGTGAGTCTTTGTTATGCTAATTTGTGAACACACACAGTTGTGAAATAATAACCTCTTCCCTTAGGGATAATTTGGCTCTTTTGATAACACTGCATGTGTACCCAAGCCATCACATACTGTCCTGTACCAAACTGCAAAACCAACATTTACTGTTATCCAAAAAAAAAAGCCCTTTATTGAATCATTGGCAGCTAATCCTGGATCTAAAGTAGGCAACATTTACGGGAAATGCTCTTCGGAAGCAGCTAATCTGATGTTGCCAAGAAGCTGAGAGGGATGAGACAGAGGATGCCAAGGAGTGAGCCACTGATGGTTGGATGAGATGGGAGGAGAGGGGGAAGGAAGGCTGGAAGAGAGAAAATGAGAGAACTTCCCAGACCAGACATCATCAGGCCGGTCCATCTGTGAGAATGGAGCTGTCCAGATCCCAGGATGTTGCAGTGAAACTAAACCACATCAGCCCCAAAATGTTTTTAACTGCAGATGGCCTCAACCCCCAAAAAAGCCATCGACTGCAATCGCCAACAACCATGAAACATGATTAACCCTGAAACACAATCTACAATCAACAGCTTCAACTCCAAAAAGGAGTCAATCTCGGTATCAACTGTAAACAGCCTCAACTGATATCAACCTAAAAACGTCATCAATTCCAAAATGCTATCAACTGCAGAAGGTCTGAACCCCAAAAAGGCATCAACTTAAACTGGCTTCAACCCCAAAACAGCATTGACTTCAAAAGGCCTCACCTCCAAAAAGGCATCAACCCCAAGATCAGCTTCAAACAACATCAACCTCGATCTGCAGATGGAGTTCTTGGAGTTGAGGCTTCAATTGGCATAAACTCCAAAACAGCATAAAGCCCAAGCACCATAAACCCCAAAATGCTATCAGACAGCTTCAACTCCAACTCCTCCATTCAGAATTAAATTGAGAATGCCTATTCAATTCCAAATCAGTTTCCGAATTTGAACTCGATTTGAATTGTGGTAGCACAATTTGAATTCAAATTCACACTCATAAATTGGAAGGGAGCCATTTCTTTGGTTCTTAATTGTGCATAACCCTGACTATACGCACACACACAAACATTTTCTGCAGAAGTGAAGCACTCACATATGTCTACACACCACTTTGGAGTTATAAACACAGGCCTTGATACTTCAAGTGGAAATAGAGGGAGACAGTGGAGTGACCCCGGGATTAATCATAGTTGACTTGCAGATCTCAGGCGCTTAATTGTGCAAAGAAAATGGCTGAAAGTAAACAGTCCGCATGTCAATGTGTTAATTCTGCTATCGATTACATCGACGCGTCACCCTATCCTCTCTCTCACCTCATTAAACCGGCCTGTCAAACCCACCCAAAACCTCTTTTACTAACGGCAAAGATGGACATCTGGTATTTCCTGCCTCCCCACCCCCCTCCATATCACTGTCATTATGTATTCGCCTGACATCCCCCGTCACTGGAGCCCAGGTACATTTTGCATATTGTGTATTCATAAGGCAAGCCGATGATGTAAAGTACGGTGAGAACATCGCTTCAGGGTACGGCTGCTGTGTCACACCACACTTCACTCCGCGCTTTAAGCTTGAAAAAAATCCCCAACAAAACGAGCACAGGACTGATTTGAAGGTCTTGCTCTTTTACCTATACTGGATGAAAGTGAAAGCATTGATCTGTTGTCAGAGATGAAACGAGAAAAGGATGAGCGGGAGATATGGATGATTGGGGTGAAGCGGTGAAAGACCGTTTGTCTTTGGACCACGTCTGGCGCCGTGGGTTTTAGTGGTCTGCGAACTCCTCTGTGGTCTGAATGCCTCATCTTCCTCGCGTCTGCTGTTTAGCTACCTGTGCCAGCAAATATGAAATAAAGGCTCAGTTGCCATGGCAACTCCGTTTTCAAAGAGAATCAACCATTCATTCCCACTTTGAAATCTAAGGGAACACTTAACACTGTTCCTCGCCTAAGGATACTACTTCAAAAAATTTTTTTTCATGCTTTCTTTCCCTCCCTTGCATGCCTCTCTCTCTCTCTCTCTCTCTCTGTCTGTCTGTCTCTCTATAACATCCAGACTTTCTCTCTCTTCCCCTCACAGAAGTGTCAGTCTGAAGTAAACCATTCTACTTGCAGCCGCCACCTCTCCTCAGCTACTTTCCCCTCCATAAAATCACTGCCTTTGAGAGAAATATTACATCATAACGATGTGCCTGAGGCTATAATTCATAAATGTCAAAGTCTCTCCATGAGCTGTTCCTATTTTATCCAATTGAAAGTTGGCAGAAGAAAAAGGAACAGTGGATTGCAGATAAATGGCTAAAAGCAGGCCCAATAATAAGTGCGCAATGTGCGGTTGTTCGTGAGTGGCATAGCTACAGAATCTGTGAATACGTGAATTTAAACTAATAAAAGCCTCATTGCTGTCACTCAAAAGCCAGTTTCCCAGGCTGCACTGCTGCATGTGTCTCTCGGTCAAAATTTGAGGGTGGTATAAATGAATAAACTGTTGATAAGAGCAGTATCTATTTATTTAACTGTCTATCTATCCATCTATCCGTCCGTCTGTCTGTCTTGTCTGTCTATCCGTTCATCCAGGCAGTATCTATCTATCTATCTATCTATCTATCTGTCTGTCTGTCTGTCTGTCTGTCTGTCTGACTGTGTTGTTCTTACTGTAAGGTTTATAAACCTTCGAATTTCAAGGTTTTTTTTCTCTTTTCTTTCAGAAAGCTTTCAAATGAGGCTTTTTTCATGCCAACATTCAAAGTTTGTCTGGGCAATTTCCAAGTTGTAATTACAGAATATGTCTTTGTTGTCATTTTAATTTCAATTAGTTTTATTCCATAAACACATTCACAATTCGGTTCTAAATGGTGCACAACCCTGCTCTTCGGAGACTGTTTCTGTACAATTTCAGCTTGCTAGCTAGCTTCCTCCACATTTTTTTTTTGTTTTTTATAGTGCCTAGCGGTGTAACAGAGAGATATTTGATTTCTCAGGACACCTATTTCAGTGATATCTGTCAGATAGGAGGGACATTTTATGCGTGGTGTCCCCAAAAAGTTGCTTATTGTGCTTTTAGCCGGGTGTTATTCCATGACGACATCCTATGAAAGACCAGCCAGAGCAGATTCAACCGATCCTGGTCTTGTGGCTGTAAATAAATATTCTATGCTAGTCAGTTTGCTTAGGTTGGTAGTGAGTGAGTTTAGTAAGACTACACTGTACGTCTATAATGTTTGTCTTTTGTTGTCGTTCCTCTCACTTTTTGAGTGCATATTTTTTCCCCAGACACTTTTCTACTTTTCCACTTCTCCTCCTCTCTAATGCCCCCTGAGATCAAACTAGCTGTACTGATCCAGGGAGTATGACAGCGATAGGTAATGTTGTCCTTATCAGCTTTAGAGTTGATCATCCTTGTCAAAGGCAGTGTCAGGTTTGATCCAGATCTTCTCTTTTGTGGAGCATGCCCTTAAACTTTTTACAAAAAAAGTACTGCCTTAAAATACTCATAAAGCTTCTGATTACCATTAAAGTGATAGAACCAAATGCAACAGATTCTGAATAAAATTCCTCAAATGCTCCATCCTTACATTTTGTTGTGCTCTCTTTTGAACACTGCAGTAACCGCATAGCAATGCCCCGGCAACCATCCAGACACCCCAGCGTTGGCTGTGACTTTTCTTCCTCGTTATGAATGCAAAGGCTTTATTTCTCTATAGACAGACACTTGTATTTCACAATTCATACAGCTAGAAAAGAGAGATCTCTTTGCCCCAACAAATGGCTCTTGACTGTTTTGTTGTTGTTGTTTTTGCTTCCTTTGGCTTATTTTACATCTATCCCTTCACTCTCAGTACTAAGCCCGCAATATCAAACAGTCGTCTTGCTGGTCTCTCTCTCTGAAAGCAGCTTACCGTGATGAGCGATGATAGCACTTAATTCACTGTGTGCGTGTCGCCTCTTTTGTTGGACGGGAGGGCGAAAATGAAAGCCTGCCCCCTCGTCCTCCTCCTCTTTCTATAAAGGGCTTAAAAGAAACTGGGTGAAATTAAACATTATTGATAATTGGCTTTTGGATCACGGCACATTGTATCCATTTTGTACCTGTATTTGGTCCTAATTGACCATGAAATCTGGGGCCTAATCCTGTAAGAGCGGCAGGTTTGTCCCGTTCCCCCGACTGACAGTGATAAATAGCATTAGCCCACCTCATGGTCCTCTGCACTTTATAAGGCTAAAATGCTTATTATTCTTTTCCCCCTTTAATGGCTGTCAGTCTGCGGAAAATCATAAATCTACAGATGGAGTCACTGTGGCAGGTTTGTAGAGCTTTTTGTAATTGTTTAAATCCCCCATGTGATGTGGTTTAAAGCCCCCGTGGATCTGTAATTGCCTGTCAAACCCCACCCCACCCCGGTCTGCGTGCCGCCCGCCTGCTTGCTCGTCTCTCGTTCATCCGTGTGGAACACTTATCACTGCTCTCATGTATTTTAGAGCCGATGTCTCAGCGTTGATTTGCTTCGCTCATTGTTTGCATCTGCTTGAGTCTGATAAACAATAAAATTGTTTGTTTTTTTGTTATATTCTTTATTAGCTTGTGCGTGTGTGTCTTTTGTGTTTCATTTTGCTGTTGCATGGTGAATAGACTTAGATTGCATGGAAAGATTATTTGAAAGTACAATGCAGAAAGACTGTATGTGAATAGCTGTGCTCTGCACATGTAAAAATAAAATAAAAGTTACTTAAAAGTACAGCATTCTTTGCTGAACCTAGGGCTGCTCGATTATGGCAAAAATCATAATCACGATTATTTTGGTCAATATTGTAATCACGATTATTTAACACAATTATGAGGGGGCCAAATGACCAAAACTTTATATGAGTGATCTATTTAAAGAGTGATACATATCAAATATATATTTCCTGTAAATAAGGTTGCTATGACATCTACATTGTAGAGACCAGCGCAATTTCAAACAAACAAACAAAAAGTCTTTAATTATTGAAAATAATTAAAGTGTCAGTAATAAAAAAAGCAAAGGACAAGTACAATAGAATAAAAAGATACAAATGAAACAAACTGTGCTTTAATGTTTTTTATGCACGTCTCAAGCAGTTTACAGCCTACTACTGTTATATTTGGGGGCTGAAGGAAACAGGCTGAGTTGTGGGTCTGAAGGAAACAGGTCTTAGTAAAAAGAATAAGTGAACAAAGAACGTCTCGGTTACGTATGGTAACCCTCATTCCCTGAAGGAGGGAACGGAGACGTCACGTCGGATGACCGACGAATTGGGATC
>NW_015557091.1:3774590-3774946 GCF_001515605.1 Sinocyclocheilus anshuiensis | reverse complement strand
CAATGTGCATTGGCTCGTTTAGTTTACACTCGAAGTAGATTGGTCTCTCTAAGCGAGATCCCAATTAGTCGGTCATCCGACATGACATTGGGAGTGACCGACTGAAAGGGAACTGGAAACACTGGGAAACAGAGAACCAAAACACGTGCAGAACAAGGAGCAGAACGACACCATAACATTCAACATAAAAGTCCAAACAGTGCACAGAGAACATGTAACAACTACATAAATTAATAATCAAATGTAAAATAAAACAGCATAGTCTTCACTGTAAGAATTAAACTTTTTTGTTTCTTATTAAAGCTACAAAAGTCCTTCACTCAAGAGCAGTGTGTGATTTTGAATTTGTCTTTTGT